>NC_140528.1:28338964-28413964 GCF_057382185.1 Mchenga conophoros
GTATGTGGATGACACCTGGGTGAAAATCAATTCTCAGGACGTTCCACAATTCACAGATCACATTAACTCAGTGGAACGACACATCAAATTCACCAGGGAGGATATGAAAAGTGTCAGGTTAGTCTTCTTAGACTGTGAGATTTCCATCAGGGATGGAGGACATTTAAAAGCTGATGTGTACCGTAAACCTAAGCTCCAGCCGATCCAGGAGAGAAGGACAACTGCTGCCTAAGTGAAAACCTGTAGTGATCCCGTATGTGTCAGGAGTATCAGAACAGCTGAGGCACATTTTTTTCTAAACACTGTGTCTCTGTGGCTTTTAAACCCCAAAACACGCTGCGCCAAAAATTGGTCCACCCCGACACAAACAGAGTAACATAGTGTACGGTGTTAAGTTCCAGAAGGATTGCCAGGATCTATACATCGGGGAAATCGAACAACCTCTGGCTAAGAGGATAGCACAACACAGAGGAGCAACCTCGTCAGGCCAGGACTCTGCAGTCTATTCACACCTGTAGGCCAGTGGACACTCTTTCAATGATGAGGATGTAACATCCTGGACAGGGAGGAACGCTGGTTTGAGTGTAGGGTCAAGGAGGCCATTTACGTGAAAAAGGAAAGACCATCTCTGAATCGAGGAGGGGGCCTAAGGGTACATATTTTGCCATCTTACAATGCTGTGATTGCAGCCATTGCCCAACTCTCTGTGAATGGTACTGATGGCCATTGATCAGTGGTGCTTGATCAGTGGTCTTTGATCAATGGTCATGAGAATATGCATAATTACGATTAAGGAACTGACCTCCCAGCCCACTGTTCCTTCAGTGGGCTGGTTTCAGTCATTATGCAAATGTCCTGTTTATAAGATTGAAAGCTGCAGTCAGCTGAGACTGAAGAAGTCACTTGGATGAGTGACGAAACGTTTCTCCCACTGAAAACATCCAGATGAACAGAATCAACTTTTTGGGGTATATGTAATATATATATTAGATTGTATATTATATTGTTGGTTTATACACTTTTGTGTATGTATGTATATATGCATACCAGCTCGGACGTCGCCCGGATCAACTACTGGAACAAGAAGGCATTGGTGGGCAAGAGATGAAAATAGGGCGTTGTTGGAATGCTGCTATACAAGAAACCCTGGCAGAAGGGGTTACATGAATAGGATGAGGGACCTATGGAATACCCAGCACCCACACTGACAGCGAAACAACTAATAGCTCAGTGTTCCAACATTCGAAAGAAGGGTATTGCTCTCACAGCTAGAGATTGACGAGGTGCCACACAAATGCTACGGCAAGGGGGAGCCAGGACGACAGGTCAGGGGGGAGATGTCATCACCTCCACCCGAGATTTTTACCAAGCCCCAAGTGCTATAGTGCAAGAGGAAGTGACCTGAAAGATAGGATCATGGCAAAACTTGAAAACTGGATTCCCCGTAGCTGGTTACCAAGATGTGAAGATCTGCTAGATGATGTAAATGCGATACATACAGCCACGATTATCGAGACTAACAAGCTGATCTACAGTACAGCAGCAGTGATCAGAAAGATGCTTGGCTACAGGTTGAACAGCCACAAGAAGGAGACTAGAGGCTAAGATCAAGGAGGGAGGTTAGCCAACTATCGGAGCTGCAGAAAGGTGTGACAAAGACGGTGCCCAAGAAGAAGTATAGCAAGCTGTCCATGGAAACTGCCAAACAACGACTAACAGCCTTGGCCAGCACCTTGCCATACACTAGTATGGCTCACGTCTACTGGTGGAAGAAGCTGACTGCACTCCATGAGCGTCTGGCAGCATAAATTAACCAGCTGTTAGTTGACGAGAGACACCCAGAATGGCTAACTGTAGGGCGGACAGTCCTGAAGGGATCGGTCCCATCCAACTGGCCGGACAGTCTTGAAGGGATCGGTCCCATCGGTCCCATCCAACTACTGACCAATAACCTGCCTCAGTACCACATGGAAGCTCCTGTCAGGCATCATAGTGGCTAAGATGAATAGACACATGTTCCTGTGCCCCACTCATTGGCAAGAATACCAGAGGTGCAAAACACCAGCTACTTGTAACAATCAGCCGAGACTGCCTGGATTGATTACAAGAGGGTCTATGACTTAATGCCCCACAGCTGAATCCTGGAATGCCTAGACCTGTACAAGATCAACAGGACTTTAAGAGCCTTCATCAAGAACTCAATGGGAATGTGGCGTATAACACTAGAGGCCAACTTCAAGCCCATAGCACAATCACCATCTATCAAGGAGATGCTCTGTCCCTACGGATACTGACTACAGAATGAAGCAGCTGTCAGCCATCTCCTGTATGTGGATGACATCAAGCTGTATGCCAAGAGTGAACGAGACATCGATTCACTGATCCACACCACCAGGATATACAGCAACGGCATTGGAATATCGTTCGGACTGGAGAAATGTAGTCGGATGACAACAAAGAGAGGAAAGGTAGGCGGAACTTAGGGAATCTAACTAAGGCAACATTGCAGACATAGAGGACATCTACAACTACTTGGAGATCCAACAGGCAAATGGAAACCACAAAGAGGCTGCTGGGAAAGCTGCTACCACCAAGTACCTGCAGAGGGTCAGGCAAATCCTGAAGAGTCAGCTGAATGTTAGAACAGGATCCGGCCTATCAAAACTTAAGTCCTGCCCATCATCAGGTACCCTGCTGGGATAATAAGCTGGCAAAAGGAGGAGATAGAAGCCACTGACATCAAGACAAGAAAGTTCCTAACCATGCATGGAGGGTTTCACCCCGAGTCCAGCATGCTAAATGGAAGGAAGGAGGCCAGGGACTGGTGAGTGTCAGCACCACATTCCATGATGAAACAACGAATATCCACGAGTACGAGGAAGATGGCCCCAACTGACAGCGTGCTCAGTGAATACCTTAGGCAGCAGAAACTCAAGAAAGAGGAGGAAGACGAGGAACCATCATGGAAGGACAGGCCCCTGCACAGTATGTTACCACCGGCAGATAGAGGAAGTAGATGATACCCAGAAATCCTACCAGTGGCTGGAAAAAGCTGGACTGAAATACAGCACAGAGGCACTAATCATAACAGCACAGCAACAAGCTCTGAGTACAAAATCCATAGAGGCTGGGGTCTATCACACCAGGCAAGACCCCAGGTGCAGGCTGTGTAAAGATGCTGGCTCAGCAGCTCAAACTCTACTCCTTTTTTTGTTGAATACCTTGATATTCTTTGACTCTACTCACATGTTGGGATGTATTCATTTCCAAGAAGGCAGCAGTAACGTACGCACTGAGAGTCACTTCATCAGATACACCACCCTGTCAACAGAAGACATCATAGACACTTTATCATCAGTGCACCAACATTCAGGGATATGAAGTCATGAAAATGATTTTCAGATGCATGTGGTTTTAGTATCATCAATGTCTTCATGCATGTTCAAACATCCAGCTAAAGAGATGAACAGGAAGTTGATTTTGTTCATCTGGACATTGTATTTCCAGTGAGATGGATGTTTCTTCACCTCGGGTTTCCAACCTTATAAACAGTTTGTGTAGTCATCTAGTAATCAGAAGGTTGGTGGTTTGATTCCCCGCTGCTCCAGCCTGCATGCCAAATATTTGTGGGCAAGATACTAATCCCAAGTTGGTCTCTAGTGCATACTTTGTATTTTGTATAAATATGTGTGAATGCTACAAAGAAAGCAGTGCTGGTGTGAATGGAACAAGATGTATGGAAATAATTTCTTAAATAAAATAATAGAATATACTGATGTGAGCTATTACAGTATGTAGTACAGTGTTTTCCATGTATGCATGACATTATTAATAAAATTTGTTAAATCCACACTGGAGGCTGTTTCCACAGTCTAACAGCGAAGAACTGCAGGTTACCTTCATTCCGTTGTGGAAGAGTTTCCCAGACTTTTCAAAACAGCCATTTTCTTGTTGTTTATGTTGCAGCCAGGTCTTAGACTCTTCGATCTTTCTGGGATCAATAAAGATGAAAGACTGAGCTTTGGCAAAACTTCTTACCACAAACGCAGTCAGCCTGACAGAAAGAAAACAACACTTACACGTCTTACAACGATGGAAATGTTTGGCTGTGAGGTCACATTAAGAGAAAGAAATACTGATCATTATGAAAATAAAGTTGAAATTTCAAGATTAAATTTGAAAATGTATTTTGAGACAAAAGCAGAAATGTGGATATCACAGTTATTTCAGGACAAACTGCCACGGTTGCTTTACCCTCTGAATTAGTGAAATCGTACTTCAGACTCAGTTTTAGTAACAAGGAAGGAACTGATAATAATGGATTGGATTTATATAGCGCTTTTCAAGGCACCCAAAGCGCTTTAATATACCACTATTCATTCACTCTCACATTCATACACTGGTGGAAGCAACTACAGTTGTAGCCACAGCTGCCCTGGGGCAGACTGACAGAAGCCAGGCTGCCATATCGCGCCATCGGCCCCTCTGGCCAACACCAGTAGGGTTAAGTGTCTTGCCCAGGGACACAACGACCAGGACAGAGAGCCCAGGGATTGAACCGGCGACCTTCCGTTTACAGATGCGATTCCCAACCCCCTGAGCCACGGTCGCCCATGTCACTTGTAGCAATAAAAACAGTGTGGCAGTAAGTATAAGTACACTGAAAAGCAGAAAGTGGTGCAGAAAGCTGCATGTGGTTAGATTTGTATAAAAGGAAATGGCTGCTAATGTACAGATGCAAGGATACCGATGGTTCCACGCTCGTGGAATAAAGAGGATCTATGCTGTATCACAAGACCACTGATTTATTTCACTACATCTACTCAAGGCATTTTATACAGGGTATAGCAGTCGTTTGAAACAACAACTGTAATCATTTCAACTGTTTTCTTAGATTTGAATTTGACTTTTTTCACAAAACAGTATTAAGACTTTATTATTGAAATAGTATTTAGACTTTTTCTTAAAGTAAAATAACTTTAAGCTTTAAAATTCGACTTTATTCTAATAATGATCAATAACATTTTTATGTGGCTCTAATGCTCCTTCCTACCTACTAAATTACACAGTATTAACCAAAAGGTATTGTTAATGTTGGCTTAGTCAAAGGATTAAATGGAGAATTATTTTAAGTATTAGAGGTAGACATGTTTATGTTATTAATGGGTAGTCAAACTTCAAGAAACGTCTTCTGTTTGGTGGGACATTTAAAAACCAGTGTAACCTCTCTGGTTTGTGACATGTTTGATCAGTGATGTTCTCACCAAGTGTTTCCTGGTCCTGTTCCAAATGTGGTGTAAGCACCGTCAGCACTTTTGTAGTTGAGCTGTCTTTGGTATCCTGTAACAACAGGGACACCATGATCGAGACATTGTTGCTATGGTGATGATTGGACTCCATTTGTTTATGGATCTGCATGTGTACATCAAGATTTGGGAAATTCAATGACTCTTGCTGACAGATGAGGAAAATGACACATTTGACCAAAAGCTGTGGCTAATGTTCTGCCTCCTGTCGGCTTGTTTCTTGAACCGTGTGTGTTGAAGTGATTCAAATGATTTCCTTCTTAGAGGAAACAATAAAAACTTGCCACTGGTGAGGAAGTTAGTAGCTTTTTCCATGATGGCTGCGGTGAGCTGCTGTGTGCCTTTCAGGTAGTGGAGGATGTAGATGTTGGGGGCCAGGAGAGCCATGTTCTGCTCCCCACATCCATACGGCATCTGCAGCAATCCATCCAGGTTCTTCAGAGCCCGGCCGAGGATGTCACCTGATCAAAAACACTGATTCACTAAAACTAACAAAACTAGCGTAAAACAACTTTGTATTATTGGGCAGAGATAACCTGAATACTTCAATGTGCAATTTTAAATGATGATTTCATTTAGTGAGCGAAAAAACATCCAAACTGAAAATCGTAGATTGACTGTGATTAACCAAATATTTCTGGGAAGACTGAGTTTCGTTTCACCAACCAGACCCAGGCCTGATTAAGGCCAGACCTGCTGGATCAAGAAATCACTCAAGTACAATCTGTTTGATAAAAGGGAAGCAGGCTAAAAGACGTCCAGAAGAAACACGTCGTTGCCATGACCAAAAGAAATTCAAAAATAGGCGAGAAGTCTTGAGATCTATCAGTTTGGACAGGATTAAAAACAATTTCTACAGCTTTGGAGCGCCAGTGCACCATGTTGGAACCCATTATCCACAAACTGAGAAAACTAGAAAAGATGTGGCCGAAATTACTCCATTAGCACATCGACGACTCACCGAAAAAGTCAAGCGAATCCCAACAACACCCAGAACTGAAGGCCTTGCCTTCCTCTGTAAAGGTCAGAGTTTACGATTCAACAATACAAAGGAGCCGGGGCAAAAACAGCATTCATGGACAAAACCACTGCTGACCAAGAAGAACACAAAAGCTTATCTCACATTAGCTAAAAAACATCTCCATGCTCCACAAGATATTTGGGAGAATATTTTATGGACCGAAGAGAAAACGTTTTGAGTTTTGTTGCATTTGGCTTAAAAGTGACGCATCATTTCATAGAAAGAACATCATACCAACTGTGTGATGCTCTGGGGCTGTGTGGCGTAGCTTTGTCTGCGGCTCAGCTGCAGGGGAGGGGTGGGGCATTGGGTTCAGGTGGTTAGTGACGGAGGAGTCTGGTTAAGGCAGCTGGTGCCCAGTGTTAAATCATGCCTCTGCTGTTTCAGTAGCTCGCCATGACCTGGAGGGAAGAACTCTCTACCAGGAGAATGTCCAGCTATCAGTTTGTGCCTTAAATCTAAAACTTGGTGTTACGACTGTGGCCGTAATTGTGTGGGGATTTGAGTGTCTAGGTGCTCCTCCGGGTATGTTACGATTTGGCGTTGGTAATGTGTTGTTTTTGCGTGACTGTTATGTGTTTCCTACTTTACTTTGAAAGTCTGTGTCATTTTAGTGTGTTCAGTTTACGTTTCCTTGTCTCGTCAGTTCTAATTTGCCCCGGCTGTGTTTCCCTCCTGTGGTCCATTCCCTGATTGCTCCTTCTATGTATTTAAGCCTTGTGTTTCAGTATGTCATGGTCGCGATCTTCCCCCCCGTTGTAAATAGTTTGACGTTTTGTGTTTTGATGTAAATAAATTCGTTTTGAGACACTTTTTGGGATTTTGGTGGAGAGCCTTAGTGTTTTTCTTCGTAGTTTTATTTTCCTTATCTTTGCTTTTCTACGTTGCACCCCGGTTGCCTAGGCCGGGGTGTAACATATGGGGGCTCGTCCAATCACTGTGGGGTCCGAGGACCGCTCCAGCCTCCGTCTGTCTTCGCTGGAGGGTCCGTGGGACCGCTCCACACTTCATCCGCCTTCGCTGGAGGGTCCGTGGGACCGCTCCAGCCTTCATTTGCCTTCGCTGGGGGGTCCGAGGGACCGCCTCAGCCTTCGTCGTCTGCTTGAGACGCTTTTTGGGATTTTGGTGGAGAGCCTTAGTGTTTTTCTTCGTAGTTTTATTTTCCTTATCTTTGCTTTTCTACGTTGCACCCCGGTTGCCTAGGCCGGGGTGTAACACTTGGGCATTTAACCTTCTGGGGTCAGGGTATAATTGGCCGTTTTTGACTACTTTTGATTTTACCTCTATATCTCACCTTTAAAAACTGTTTATCTTGCCTTGTTTGGTATCGTTACTTTCAGCACAACTTCAAATATCTGAAATTTCAGTTATTTTTTCACTATACCATACTATACTATACTATATTAGCACAACTGATTTAAATTCAGACAATAAATTCAAAATCCGAGTAGAAAAAAGTTATATTTTTTACTGTAAAACCCACAAACATGTTTAACAAATTATTTTCATAACTTGAAATGCAAATAGAAATTGTACATTTCTAAAAATTATGCACAAGTTTTGCAAACAACAAAGTTATATGGTACTATTTACCTAAAAATGCAGCCCAGGCCTCAGGCGTTTTTTACATAACCATTTAAATCTATTTACAGAACAATCAGTTCTGCATCAAATAAGAAGGCACACAAATGATTTGTGTTCAGTATAAGACAGAGGAGAACAGCACAGGCCTAAACCAGGTCTGACAGCAGGAGGAGCATCAGTCCAGTTTTCCATGTGGGAACAGCGTTTACACTGGAATCTGCCTTTGACGGCGTTTTTGGAGCAAATGTGACATTCAGCAGTATAACTGACACACAATACAACACAATAACTACACAACACACTAACTACAGCCTCCAAACACGCTAAACGTCACTAATGTGTGACATATGAAAACTCGCTCTCTCTCTCTTTTGCTCGCTTTCCGTCACTACTAAAAATGCCGTTCTCCCTAAATAACCAAGCGTCACATGTTGCCATATCATTTTTTGATTGGCTGACATGGTAAACTCTAACACCAATAGGGAAGGGGTGTTTTTTATTTTTATTTTTTCACGCGCAAGCGGAGAGTGTTTGCTAGCGCTGTCTGTAGAAAACGTCGTTTTTACCTTCTTCCTGCTGTAAACGCCGCTGTTTTGTTCAGAAAAAAACTTTATGTGTATTTTTTATCATAACTCTGGTTTTACGTGGTCCATCGACACAATTCAAGAACTGGTATATAGTCTGAAGTCCGTTACTTTCGACCAACAAAACAACCTGAAGAGTCGGTTGGGAGCTGAAAGTCCTGGCTCTTTTTAATGCGCCGAGCCGAAAGAGCCGTTTCTCCAACAAGAGAAAGAAATCCCCTCACTATCTTGTAGCTGTGTCGTCTTAAATTGGTCATGTGATTTTGACGTGTCGGCGCATACGTCGACCCCAGAGGGTTAAGATGGAAAATGATCCAGGACACCAGAAAGTGGTCGAGTCAAAATCTGGACTTAAATCCTACTGACATGATTCTGCATGACCAGAACGATTGCGCTGGAAAACCCTCTGGTGTGACTGGGCCAAAACTCAGCGTTTCAAACACACTTATGACTAAAGCTAGACTGCAGTTCTTCCTGCACAGAATGGCACAAACAGCCTTTTTGGGGTCCATTTCTTTTTCACACAAGGCCAGGAAGACGTGGGTCTATCTATAAATGAAATCATCTTTTAAAAGCTGAATACGGTTTTTACTTTTACTTGAACATGACGTCTCTTTTATTTTCTGTTGTTTTCGTAATTTGCCTTTTTAACAAAGCTTTAACCTGCCATATTTTATTTGGCTGAATCAAAATTGAGATGAAATGATGAGGTTTACCCAGGACTGATACAGAAGTGCGGGCAGATCCTTCTATCACATTCTCAGGCAGATGTATCTCTGCTTCCTCCGTCAGCGGGCTTCCTGTGTACAGACACAACAAACGTCCAATCAGGAAGTCACGACTACAACAGAGTTACTGTCCAAAGTCACCAGGTGGCCTGATCTTCAGCACATATCGTTACATTTTGTGAAAGTAAAAGATGAAAATTTGGCACATTTTATGTACACAGTGCACTCCACTGCTAACTTTGAGCATTTAGGTCATTTCTTTATTTAAACTTTGTAACTGATGGAAATCATACCGACCTTTTGGACAAAGAAGCCAGTTGTACGTCTTTGTCGTCTCACTTCCCTCAGCCTGAGGAAAAGTATCTTTAAAATGAGTAACAATTTAAATTTTATGAGTAAAAATGTTTTTCTCGTCTCGTATTTATGACACTGACCTTCACTATGAGAGATTTGGTGACCACGTCGATGCGACCTCTGTCTGGTACGCTCACAACCTCATTATCGCATGACACATGGGACGCTACGGCCTCAGCAGACACAGTCACATTCACAGCCCCTAAAAGCAGCAGCACAGGTCACCTTCTTCGTCTCTCCATTAAAATAAAGGTTACCGAGGTTATTTTACAGATTTTGTAGAAACTAAAAGGAAATGTGTTGGGACAAAAGGAGGCGGTTAACTGTGATCACACTAGATCTAAATCTAGATTTAATGTTGGTTCTAAATCGAAGGTAAGATCAATTACAATTGGAAATTTTACTGCATCAGGCATGAAAAACATGAGCTGAAAAAAAAAACAGTCCAAAATGATGTCAGGGTTGCTGCTGAGTCCTGCTGGAGGCCAAAGTACTGCAAATCATAAGATCCATTTAAGATTAAGAAGAAATCATTTGCATGGCAATGCAACTGCAAACAGTCTGTTCTAATGATACTGTGCAAGGGAAGCATGCATAATGAATTGAAAGGAAGGTTTCAAAATGACTTGTAATTGGCTAAGACAGCTGCATTAGGTAAAGCATGAGGATGGAGGCAGCTGCTGCCCTCAGGCTGGAGGTATAGACGTTCTGCCCCACTCCCTACAACCCCCACGTGTGGAGGACCAAAGCCTGATCCTCACCTAAGGCTGTTGGGATCATGGTCCACCTGAGGGTCTTGCGCTCGTTGGCACACAAACAGGATGTGTACAGATCACCAGAGAGAGGCGTGAGGGTGTAATCTGAGGACGGCCCAGGAGTGACAGTAACCTGTACGAGGAACACAGACATGGCTACATTTAAACCTGAGTTCAAATGTGAACACACCTACAGGTGAGCTTGCAGGTGTTGGTGAGCAGGGGCCCTTCAAGAACGGCCTGCATCCTGCATGGTTATATTGCCAAAGAAAAGATATTTTCTATTGTATTTTAATAACTATGATATAAATTTTGCTTAGAAAGTCATGTTTTCAGTATGGCTTTCCTTGGCTATGAACAGACATGTATCTAAACACTTTAATCATTCATTACCATGATGCAGCTGGTCAGGTAGTTAAAGACAGTCGCCCTCAGTTCAAAGTGCTCCCCCCGGATGATGGAGTAGGGCATGGTGAGTTCAAGGAAGAAAGGTTGGAAGACTTTCATTTCTTTACGAGGAGCCAAACCAAAACCCTGAGAGGACAAACAGAAAGCCTCCGTCTCCCAGGTGGTGATGGTGTCTGGGACAGTCAGGGACACGCCCCTTTTTCCATCGTCTCTGAAGCAGCAGATACACACAAACATATTCTGTAACATAATCAAACATGTTTTTATGTCTGTAAATTACTTGTATAACAGTGTAGTTACATCCTGCAGTGTGAATGACTTGTATATGTTGCATTGACAAAGTAAAAGAGCTCCACGGTGCTGATGACAGTGAAATAATATATCCCACCAAACTTTAAATATGACAAAACATCAGCCTGAAGCATCAAAACATGCTCAAGAAAAAACTCACAATTATTCTATTTTCATCTTTTTCATGTGTGCAAAGACACAGCAGAAAGTTCACATGGGTTTCTAAATGTGATCGTATAAACTTTTTAAAATGGAATATGCACCAGATCTCTTCACAACAGATACTTACCCAACTTCCACCAGATCCCAGATCCACGTCTCAGGGAAGAAAGAGCGAGCTGTCTCTATTGGTGCAGCTTCAGGAGGAAGATGCCCAGCAGATCCCAGACCAGGACCAGGAGAATATCCAATACCTGGAGCTGGACCCGTACCTAGTACTGTAAGAAAAAAAGGAAAATAATTACCGGTTTTCTTTTTGGTGAATACAAAGAAAATTTGTATCACAAACACAATTCAAACAAGCAAATGATTCACCATAGTTGACACGACGACAGCCATCATGGTAGACAACATGGCCATCACGGTATACTTTTCCTTTTAACTTGACGCATGAAGGCAATCGAAAAAGCAAGTTTGTCGCCATCTTCAGTCCGACTTTCTACATATTTCAGCAGCACACAAAGATCAGCAAAAACTGGTGCAACAACAAAAACTATTGTATTTAGATTAAGTTTGACGGACTCACAGGTATACTTGTATTTTACCTGGAAAACTGCATAGGCGTCATTTTGCTCTTGACTGGGGTGCGGCAAAACATATCTTTTTGGTCTCACATTAAGGCAGTCTGTAGCATCATGAACTTCATACGGGATACCTGAGGATTTCTTGAGTGGGAGCAAGTCAAATATCTGAAAAGAAAAGTGCAGTTCAGCAAAACCTCCAAACATTTTTAGTCCTATGAAGTTTTGACTGATCTATCATGATCATGGTCACATTTGGTCCACATAATTGTAAACTCTTAAATGAAGTACTGGTGTAAATATTAGAACTGATTAGGTTCAAATGAACTGCTAGATTATCTAAGAAGGGTTCTTAAAAAATAAATAAATAAAAATGATGAAGTCAGCAGTAAGCCTCCACAGATATGAGGTGTTGTAGTTGAGGGATCTTACAGAAGTTGTACAATTTCTCTATAAACTGTTCGTTCTTAGTGACTTATATGGTAAGTGTTCTCCATTTGAAGCTGTCTCTGTAGCTCCTTTAACTCACCAAGTCTCACTTTTCCCAGGTTTTTCTGTATGTATAACATTAACAAATACTCATGTATTTGAGCAGTTTTGAGCAGTTTAAAGTTAAAGTCTTCTCAATAAAGTAGACACTGACTGGCAGGTGATGCATTTACCTGACTGTCATCACAGACACATGCATATGTAACCTTGTATTTTTTATACCAGTTTGCTTTAAGACAAACTCAGCATTTGACTGTTTAAAACAGTTCAATGTACGACTGCCCAGACGTGAGCTGCTGGTAACTCTTGACACTACGGGCTCTGGAAATAAGGGATGTGTCCACCTCACTGGTGGTAATATCAGCAGTTACCTTATCTGCATCCAGAGTCTTCCCAGGCTCCTTGATGAGAACGCTCTTGTCGATGGCGCTCACACCACACAGAGAACGTGGCAGGGCCGTCACCTGCATGTTGGTCTCTTCACCTGGGACGGCTGAAGACGGTGAAAACTCCACTGACACCTGACACACACAAAACACCCGTAGAAGTTTAGTGACTGTGATGACTCCCCACGCACTGCTGGCTAAATGAGCTGCTTCACTGTGGTGAGTGACAAATCATGAGTCCCATGTGATGGCTGTAGCCTACGTTGGACACTGTATGAACACTGTGTCAGTGTTAGATAGGTAGGACTTGCATCATCATTGAAAAAGTGCTTGTATAAATGGGAGTGAGCGGGTCATGAGGTCATATAAAGAAGCAATTTGAGTCCTCAGGTAGAGTAGAAACAGCTGTGCAACAATCAGTCCATTTACTGATGCTAGAAATCCTCAGGTGATTCAGCCACCTGGAGATGACTTTGATTTGAACAACATGGCATGACTGCAGACACCAAACACACAGCACACCTCTAGAATTACACTCACCTTGTTGCTGAAGCATTTGTCAGTAGAGAAGTCAGCACTGTGGGCAATTACATCCTCACTTGGCAGGACGGCATAAGCCACAACCTGGAACTCTGGAGCCATCTCAGGAGACACTCTGACTTTAAAGGACACCTGGCCCTCATTCACTGAAACACAGGTCCAAACATGCATCCACAGATCAACAAAACAGACCAACGTCAATGCTTGGCTGTGGCATTTGTGGAAATATGGAAATTTTACCCGATCTATCTTGCACTTGAACCCGTGTTTGTCCTTGCATGGTGACTGCTCCTCTGGACAACACCTGGAAGACAGAAATCATTTAAAAACAAGAATGAACTAGCACTGATATCTGTGGACATCACTACCAGTGAAAGGTTTTGACACCTTAATTCAATGTGTTTGAATTAAAAGGTTAAGAGACATCCAGATTCAAGGGAAGCAAATTTGGATGTCATCAGCATAACAATGAAAGGGAATGTTGTATTTCCTAAATATAGGAATAAAAATAAAAAAGGCAGCGTGTATGAGGAGAACAGAGCTGGACCCCAAACAGAGCCCTGTGGCACACCACAACACACAGGGGCAGAGGAAGAGGGGCATTGCCCAATAGCAACAGAACATGAGTTCTCTGACAGGTATGATTTAAACCATGATAAAACTGAGCCTTTAAGACCAACAACGTGCTTGAGTCACGTGCTTGAGTCTCCATAAGAGAATGTTGTGATCAACTGTGTCAAAGGCAGCAGTCAGATCTAAAAGGACTAAAACAACAGAACAACCTGAGTCTACAGTTATAAGAAGATCATTAAAAACTCGTAAAAGTGCAGTCTCAGGACAAGATTTAAAACCAGACTGGAATGCTTCACAAATGCCACAAACATCTAAAAAGGTCGGACGTTGCTTGAGAACAACTTTTGCCAAAATTGCGGACATAAAAGAGAGTTTAGAAACTGGCCTGAAGTTAGAAAGAACATTAGGATCAAGACTTTTCTTCTTAATGATGCCTCTGATGTCTTTTTTGTTGTGAGATTTGAAGATTCGTGTGCTGAGGTGTTTTTTCTGTTCTCAAACCGATCTCCCTTTAAGGGCTTAGTCTCTGTGGGTGTTTTTTCTCCTCGTCTTTCCTCGTGCATTGGGTATTTCCACTGTTCTACCTCTTCTGACCTGTCGTCCCCATGTCATGTTTGTGCAATGTATGTATGGCTGGAAGGGTAAGATGGCGCTGGACTGCTGGCAGCCTTTAACCCAATTTCCTTCTGGATCAATAAAGGTCATCAGTCAATCAGTCAAAAGTGCAGGGGACAAAGGAAAAGCACAATAACTATAATGAGGGCTAAAATACAAACAACTTTAACTGAGAGCAGAACCCAGATGACTAAAACTAAGAAGGCCTAAGAATTTAAATACTTAGCAGAGAGAGAAAACTAAGGATATCATGAACAAAGGACCAAACACTGAGGCTAATTACTAAGCTGACAGAAAATGATGAGGGACAAAGCACAGGGACCAGACCTGAAGTCTGTGGAACCAGCTTCCACTTTGGATTCAGGAGACAGACGCCCTCCGAGTTTTAAGTTTAGGCTTTTTCCTTTTTGCTAAAGCATATAGTTTGGGCTGGATCAGTATTTATGCTGAAATAGATTGAAGCTGCTGGATTCTCATGATGGACTGAAAGTTTCTTCTTCAATCATGATGGGCATTACAACAGTACTTTTTTAGCAAATACACAAAAAGTCTGGTCATGTTCAACTTTGTAGTAAACCCAGAGATAACTCACCAGATAAATGACATCCACAGACCCCGGAGACTCTCCCACTATAGTGTAGTTGACTGATACGTCTTCTTCTGCATCACAGGGAAGTGATTTATCCTTCTTCTGTACCTCTAGAGAGCTGATTGTTTTAATATCGGGAGAAGACGGCTGGGACATGGATAATGTGTGAAATCCCCTGTCATAGTATGCAGTTCTATATCCTGGGTAGCCCACTGTTGGTGTCAGGCTTGCCTAGTTGGGGATAGGAAACAAAAATTTAAAAACTTGATCTACAAATAACATTGGACAACGAGACTTTATAAGCAAGGCAAAGGTGGAGGAAGATGAGTCATAAACTGTTTCAGGATTGCAGCTTCCTACTGTGGGAGGTATTTGGACATTTGCAGCCTATCACAAACCAATTGTGGCTTCAGGCTGCTGTCATGGCTGCATTAAATTACACATTGTTTCCGTGTGTCAGCTCACATGGAGTTGGATATCCTGGTCAAAGTTATCAGTGCTGAAAGAAAATGAGGCCACACCGTTGCTGTCAGTTGTCAGATTTTGTAGTGAGCGTGGTTGCCACATTTGTCCCGTGAACAGGTAGACCGGTGCGTCACAAACTGGTGTATTATTGTGGTACGCTGCTCTGACCTGTTGAAGAACACAATGCTCTATCAATGGAAAATACAAACAATTTAAATGTGCTTTGCTACGACAAACTGAGCTGAAAACAACATGTTAGGCTTACTTTTCCTTCCACATTAGATCCCCGTTCCCAAACCTTGGGCACGTTAATAAAAGACACTTTTCCAAGGACGTAAGAAATAGTGACTCTCTTCTCTTGAGGGAGTGAAACACCTGAATGTAAAAACGTTCATGTTACAATCCTGTGAATGCCTTTTTGGTTAAATACACATCGATGTGTCATTTTAAAGGAATAACACAACTTGCCTGTTCCCTCTTCTTCCACTTTGGCCCTGATATCCAGAAAATCATGAAGCACCTTTTGGTCCATTTTAGTAAAAATTGACATGTTGAAGGAAAAAGTTGCACAGCCAGTCTTGTCTGCCTGGAAAGAACAATAAAGAAAGAAAATCACTGCTACAAGAATAAACCAAAATTAGAATCAAATCTCATTCACAGTCGAATCTATAAAATATATTAAATGTTCAAACTATGATATTTTATAGAGTCATGAAAAACTTGAGCTCATTTAGAATTTGATGAATTCTACGTGCATGAAAGCTGGTGCAACAACGGGACCAGAGGAGAACGCTCTACAGGGTGGGCCATTTATATGGATACACCGTAATAACATGGGAATGGTTGGTGATATTAAAGTCCTGTTTGTGGCACATTAATATATGTGAGGGGGCAAACTCCTCAAGATGGGTGGTGACCACGGTGGCATTTAGAAGTCGGCCATCTTGGATAGTCAAAGGAGCTTGCAAAGATCTTGGACACAACTTTTGTTTTTTCATTAGGGAGAGGGCCATGTGACACATGAAACTTATTGGTAATGTCACAAGAACAACAATGGTGTGCTTGGTTTCAACGTAACTTTATACATAAAAACATTTATTTATAAAATAATAGAATATAATTTTATATTTATATTTCAATATCACAATAATCTTCCAATTTAGAACTACAAGTTAAAAAAGAACTAACATAAATAAAATACACTTCCGCTAAATACTTCTCATTTATTTTCCCAAACCACACGGAGCTGCACTATAAGGACTAAAGAGCCGCACGCGGCCCCGGAGCCACAGGTTGCCGACCCCTGCTCTAGATCATGTTTACTCAAACATCAAACATGCATATAGAGATATACCCCTCCCCAACCTCCACCAGTCCGACCACACCTTTTGGTTCCTTGGTGTCCTCATCTCTGCTGACATCTCCTGGACAGAGCGAGACTTTAGAGTGTAGTCAATGCAGCACAGCCCTCTCCCGTCCCTGATGGACATTTATTCCTCCCACTGCTTCAGCAGAGCAGCAAACATCACCAAGGACAGCTCCCACCCTGGTTTCAACATGTTCAGCCTGTTTCCCTCAGGGAAGTTCTACAGGTGCATCAGCACAAAGACCCACAGACTTAAATATTGTTTTCCTCTCAAAGGCCTGCAGTCAGTTCTCTCCTAGCCCTCTTGAGTTTCTGTGCATCACCAGACCTGAAGACGGCATCCCTGACTTTCAGCAGGGAATGGATTTCTGCATTCAGCCAGGGCTTCTGGTTTGGATACCACATCACAGACTTGGTGGTGGTAACATCCTCCACACACTTACTAATGTAGCTGAGGACAGCCAATCTATACTCCTCTAAATCCAGCTTCCCCTTATACACAGCAGCATCCCTGAAGACCAGTCTGTGCATTTAAAGCAGTGCTGCAGTGCAGAGTCACCGTCGTGGCGCCACACATTGATGGTTTTCTGTGTGGGTTTGGAGCGTCCTAGTTCAGAATACAGTTACTTTGTTGAAATAAATGGATTACACGGCGGTGTTTCCTGTTTCATATATATTAGACTCGACTGTACACTGTGTTCGTGTTTTCCTCTGAAACAATAAGTCCCATTGGAGCAGCCTTTCAACGCCTCTCTCTGTCTCTCGCTAGCAGAGTTGACCCACACAACAAAGCAAAGCTAGTTTTCGGCTACAAGCCGACACGGAACCAATGTATCAGCCAGAGGTCCCTTTGCTACGGTTTGGAGCCGCGGACCTGTTTTATATACGCGCGAAATAGTTTTCTATACGAGATCACTGCAAAAAGTGCAGCTTTACCTAATGTCCACCTACTGTTACTCATTTATATTAAGATTTAAACATCTAGTTGGTGTTGATATGGAGAGTAACCTTCAGTAATCACACAGCAATAGTTCATTCATGTAGTTGTAAAAAGCATGATAATATATTAAGTAATCCAAAGTATTCAGAATACGTTACTCTCATTGAGTAACGTAACGGAATATGTTACAAAATACATTTCGGGCATGTAATCTGTAGTTGAATACATTTTAAAAGTAACCTTCCCAACACTGGGCACATTGTTAAGCAGCCTGTAGCTAAAACACATCCTTTATTCCCATTTTGTTCTTTGAATCTAAAACAAATGCCAACAGTAAAGTGAACACACAGCGCCAGTTCAGCTGGGTAGAGCAGGCAACCCGTTTGCTGTAATGCTAATGCAGGGGCCTGAATGTACCCAAAGTATCAGGGAAAAAAGAGAAATGAAGCCATAACTGTACCTGCTTTGTCTCTGTGTGGCAGGGCGCACTTATCTGCAATAGGGCCAAATCATCCTCACTGTGCACCAATATACCAAAACCTCTATACAAATTAATAGGTCTGCACACATTGACTGTAACACGTCCTGGTACAGGCTGTCCATACGTGTACCTGTATAAAGAAAAATAAGTAAACATTATGAGTCATTTGCTCTCCAAACTCCAGATTTTACAACACATAATTTGTCCTGAAAGAACTTTTCCTTACTTTGCACACACTTTAGCTTCAATGTCTTCCTTCCCAATACTCACTTCTTCAGATATATTTACTGTCACATCAAATTTGGGTAAAACTGGGGGAAATATGAATGTCAGCATTTGCACTCCATTACAACAAAGAATTTAAGAATAAATAAGACTGACTTACCATATTTCTCCACTTTGAAGTTGTGAGATATTTTCCTCTCACCCACTGACACAATGATCTGGTACGGTCCCTCAGGGGCCTCAGCGTCCAAGGAGTAAGAAAGCTGCAGTATTCTGCTATTGGATGTTTCATTTAGCCACTGTCCAATCCTGTTACTGTGAGGATCCTGTTAAATCAAGTGACAGTGACAGCTACTACACAGGTGTAAGTACAGTACCAACTAGATTCTTTATTTTCCTTTTCAACAACATTAGAGCTAAAACTGGACAATATAAATTTAGGGGGACATAAAGATGTCCTGTCTTCATCTGTAGCCAGCTTTGTCCTCTTCTAGATGTGAAGCACTTGTTTATAAATGTTTAAAAACTTAAGTGATATAAAGAAACCTAAGCTGTAATGACAGGGAAGCTGTGGCTGTGTTTGTGGAGTAATTAAATCAAAATTATTAATTTGATTTAATCACTGTCATTTTATTTTCACATGTGGGGCATCAAGTGACAGAACAGACCCCTGCACGGTGTGTATTACATACATGCAACCCACTTTGTCCAGTTTTTAAAGCTTGCACTGTCAGTAACTTGGAGTAATACTGCAGAAGCAGTGTGTATGCAAGCAGTGAGCAGGGAACCTTCAAGTCTGTCTGACTGCATGTGTTCAGTGTTGTGTTGATGCATTTGCAAGAGAAGGAAAAGCCTTTTCTAGAGGCGCCCTCTTACCTGAAGTTCAATGACATCATACTGAAAGAAAAAGGAAGAAAGACAGGTGGAGTTAAGAAACTGTTGTGTAAATCACTGCATCCAAATTGCAAACAGCATTATTAATAATACTGTTCAAAAACTCACCAGCTGATTGGCAGGTCGCATTTTATTATCCATCGCAACGACTCTGAAATTCACTTTGAGAAGAATTGAGAGGTTACCTCTGTTTCTCTCTTTGTACTTTAAAACAAAGTCACTGCAACTTATCAAACATGGATCTGATTGGTTACCCTGCACAGCAAGCCTAGACAGATCTCAGATAATGGACTGACATGTATGAGACATATGTATAGAATTTATTGAAATTGAACTGATATTGCTAATTTATATTTTAATTAATGACACATTTAATTTATTATTTAATTATGTATTTAATACATTTTGGCACCCGAGGCCCTCCATATTCTTCCCTCACGATTTTTTTTCTTTCTGCTTTCTGCAGAAAGCAGATCCTGCTGAGCACCGCTCCTACATCGGTGGGGGAGAGAGTCATAGGTTGGTGGTCTGGCGTCATGTCTGCTTTGGTTGTGGTTGTGGGGTTCCCTCGCTCAAAACGAGCATAAAAGTTGTTGAGCTCGTTGAGGAAGGAGACATCAGAGGATGCGGGGGAGGGTTTGGTGGTCCTGTAGTCTGTAATGGTCTGGAGTCCTTGCCACATGCGTCGGGGGTTGGAGTTGGAGAAGTGTTCTTCTACCTTCTTTTTGTAATGGTGTTTGGCTTTTTTGATGCCCTTCTTTAGATTAGCCCTGGCTGTGCTGTAGGCGTGTGCATCTCCTGACCTAAAGGCGGTGTTGCGGGCCTTCAGGAGGAGACGACCATCCCGGTTCATCCAAGGCTTCTGGTTGGGGTACATGGTGATCCGTTTCTGGGTGGTGACACTGTCTGTGGTTTCGGAGATGTAATCCAGTACAGATGAGGCGTACTGGTCCAGGTCTGTGTGGGTGAACATATTCCAGTCTGTGTTTTTAAATCTGTCCTGGAGCACTGCGTCTGTCCCCTCTGGCCACACTTTAATTGTCCTCACAGCAGGTTTCACACGTTGGATGAGTGGTGAATACCGAGGTGTGAGGAACAGGGAGAGATGGTCCGATTGTCCAATGTGGGGGAGGGGTGTGGCTTTGTAGGCTCCAGCCAGGTTGGAATACACATGGTCTAAAGTCTTGTCTCCTCTGGTGTGGCAGGAGACATGTTGGTGGAATCTGGGGAGGACTGTCTTTAAGTTGGTGTGGTTGAAGTCGCCAGCAACAATAAAAGCAGCCTCGGGGTGTTTATTCTGGTGTTTGTTAATGGCTGCAGAAAGTTTCCGCCTACAGGGAGGAGGTGGATCGTCTGGCTGAGTGGTGCGACACAAACAACCTGCTGCTTAACACCGAGAAGACCAAGGAGCTCATCGTGGACTACAGGAGGAATGCTGACCCACATCCACCCATCCACATTAAGGGGACGGCTGTGGAGCGTGTGAGCTGTCTTTTGCAATGTGAAGTTCTTCCTTAGTGTGAGCTCAAATATGAAACTTGTGGGATTTTTTTTCCTTTTGTTGTTTTTTAAAATACCATATTTTTCGGACGATAAGGCGCACTGACAATGAACTTGTCTGAAACGGGTCTGTTTTTATACATAAGGCGTACTGGAATATAGGGCGTATTAAACGCCTTATAATTTATGCTATGTAACTTTGCACTGTCCACTTTCTGCTGTAACCAAACAAATTTCTGACGTGTGGGACTAATAAAGGTTATCTTATCTTATAATAATGACTAACCTGGTATTGTGGATGGATTATCTCATTTGTTCTCCTGACTGAAGTTTGGTCCATTTAAAGCATCTTTCCGTGTGATTGCATTCGTCAAAAACCATCGGGAACGTTTATCGAATGGAAAAAATTTAGCGTTCATCCTCCAGCTTCACTGTGTTTATGTTATGCTAACATAACTGTGTCGCTAGCGATCACGTAGCACATCATTATATACCAGCTAGCCCAACTTCGGTAATGTTTGAAGTGATAGCAGAGCTTTATGTTTTATTTCTATCCAGAAATCTCTCAGTCACAACATGCTATATTAGGTAGCTAGCAAAACCAGTGAGCTAACTTCCTGCTAACTTCTAACTCTGTTAAATTTAATAAATTCTGTTTGCATGGATGCCTGGATGTTAAACTTAATTGTTACACCTGGTAAAGCAGCAAGGCTGATCATTTTATTAAAGAGGAAAGAATTTAGACAGTTTTTAACTCTCAGTGATGCTGCAGTGTTCGTTTGACTTTAGGACTTGAACATACGGCGTTTAGGACCCAGGCTTCTGACTCTTCTAGCCGTAATGCTCTGACAATCCATCAAGCAGTGCGGCTTCATACCTTACAAAAGGCGGATCAATTTTTGAGAAAAAGAAAGGATTTTAAGTGCGCATTATAGTCTGGAAAATGCGGTAGTTATGTTCAAAGATGGAGTCGGATTTCAAACTTCGAATAAACATCTCGATCGACCGTATTGATATCTTGAAAAAATTTTGCTCTATGAAGCAAACATTTCACATCAATCACTGTATGTGTGTCCAAATTTTGGACCACAAAACTTGTTACACAAATTGGAGATGGTGGAGCAGCTGGCTCATGATGTTGGAATTTGAATGAACTACATGTCTTATATAACATAACAGCACATTGTTACCTTTTTGTCCAGGGAGGTAGATGGGTTTGTCTGTTTGGATGAACGTGACGGGATCAGACGCTCGGATCATCACTTTTCTGACTTGTTTGGAGTAAAATGTGTCTCCTCGTACCTCCACCTGAAAATGTTGCACCTCCTTTTGTACCAAAGGAGCCTGAGACAGTGGGATATTTAGATAGTCATTAAAGCCTATAATGCTTACGATAACAACTAACACACACTTTGTGTGTGAAAGTGCTGGTTGCCAACCTCAAACTGAACACAGGTTTGAAAGGCCTCATTTGACGTATGCGTGAATAATGTTGTGTTCTTCTCTCGGGACATCAAAGTGACAGTCATGACCAGAGTCCCACTGGGCTGTCGGAGAGTTGCACAGAATTTGGCCTCAGCTCCAGCTTCAATAACTGCAGGAATGGCCACCAGGTACTGGCTGCATACAGCATCACACATACAGCAGTTACTGCAGTGAACAACTCACACAGACAAAAACACGCTGAAGACAAACTCACGGTTCAGCCACCGCTTGATCCACATGCATCCAGCTCAGGAGGACACACAGAGTGCAGCTCAGGATCCAGAGACGGTCCATGACTGGTTGTGATCGTTCTCAGTGTCAGCTTCGGCTAAATATCAGCTGATCGTCCCCACCCACATAACAGCCACGTGTTTGAAACGCACTCATGTACTCTGATCTCCACAAAGTCTATCACTTACACATTTATAAAATCCCATTCCTGCTTTCAGCACTGAACACTAAACTATAGACAACAGTAAAGCTTGTTGTTCAGTGTAAAACATTACAGTAACATACAGTGCTCCGAGGTGATGTTTCTAAATCAGCTCAGAGTTTAATTCGGCTGTTACAAAAAGTTATTTCTGTTTCGAATGTGCCTGTTTTACTTAATAATGTGCATTTTCTTACCGTCAGTGCTGGGATATCCCACTGTAGTGTGTAACTACTGATATTCTCTAAAATCACTGGGCGTTACAGTAAGTGTAGCCACCAACAGTGCCCTTTACCCAGCGTGGGATGTCTGACTGCCATGTTTTTGACCTTGTTTCTCGGGAAAGACTAAACAAACGTTTGTGTAGTGATAACAGGCTCAAACACAATGGATGGATTCATCAGTGATGTCACAGACTGCTATATTTGCTTAAAAGACAAAAATCACAATGTTTCTGTAAGAATTCAAAATGAAACATGTTAAACAGCTTTTGTTGCACTTTAGTAAACAACACAGATCAAACTGCTGAAATAACAGCAGTGACAGTCACACTGCTGAGTGTGGAGGGATTTCTGGTCTGGTTTTTAAACTGTAACATTGCTGAGAATGAGTCATTATCTCTGACCCTCTGGACCCAGCAGTATTACCCCATGTTATTCTATTTGTCTTCTTTGATTTGCCTTTACGGGAAAAGGTTTTTTGTTTGTTCTGTCTTACTAATGTGCTTAGTAACTTAGGCATGTTTAAACACACATACAGATGTGTTCATCCTTATGAACAAATCCAGAAAATAACAGAAAAAAACAGTTAACAGCACTGAACCTATGAAGGACTGAAGTCTACTGATATACTGAATATCTGCTGCTGTTATGATATTATTAGATATTATTAGATATTTATTATGATACATGTATTTATGGTATGAGCTCACTCATGGTTAATGTGCTGAAACATGTGGCCAAGGACTAGACAGCATGCTCATTTAAATCGTGACAAACGTCATAAAGTTGGATTGTCTCCCATTTTAACAGCTCAACAATTTTCTCTTATAAATTTGACTACAGTAAAGGAATTCTGCAGTAAAGTCCGTTATCCCAAATGAAGTTAAATACTTTCATGAAATCAATTTCAAAGCATTTGGACCATATACACTTGCAATACATAGCTTTTTATCACGTATAGATAGTTTAATGATTAAGAATCTGCCCCCTGGATCTATAACTGTATCGAGTACTGTGAAATTAATATTTTTATGGATTAAAATTGCTGCTCCTCTTTGTGTAGAATTATAACAAGCTGAGAACACATTAGGAAACTCAGGTGTTTTAAGATCATTCGAACCTCTAAGAGGTCTGTGGGTCTCTTGTAAAAGGCCTGTAGTTTTTTGAGTTGGTTAAATATTTTTAACCTCTTTTCTCTGGAGCCAGCTCCATTTACATTCCATGTACCAAACCTTAGTGCACCCATAGTTGTCTGTGTATAACTAGGGGTGTACACTTTGTGTGTCGCTTAGACAGGTGGAGAGAATACATCACTTGTTCATAAATAAAGAGAAGGAGAGAGAAAAAAATGTGTGTGCATATTTACTAATATGAGTACGCTTGGCTTAAGTGTGTGTATCCTATATGACTGTGTGCGCTGTCTGACTGATGTAAATGTGCTGCCGTTGAGCGCATGACTGTGCGTGATCGTGCCAAAATATGTGTCAAAATAAAGGATGTTGTTTGTGGATGAGTGTGGAAGCAGGTGATCGAGGCAGTGAAAGAAATAAAGAAAGAAACCAAGGACAGGGGTGAGCAGCATAAAAACAAGAGGGGAAAAGAGAGAAAAAAAACCCCAAAAACCCCCGGAAACATTCCAATCAAACCACTGACGGAGAGTGACGGTGTTAATTCTGCTATCATGTCACACTTAAGATGCGATTTGATACTGGTAAGTTAGACAGATGTTAATGCAAGTTAGTGTGAGTGGATAGGGAAAGGGTGTAGCTGATTCCTATGTGGTGTGAGGTTAATACAGCCACGGAGTGATGTTGGGGTCGCGGTGGAGCTGTCCGTCCACGTACAGCCGGTCCACAGCGATGACAGCGAGGGAGCCCTTCTGGATGAAGCCGCGTCGGATTGGGAAGAGGACCCTGCGTCGTTCCAAGATCTCTTTGGGGAACTGGTCGTTCACGCTGAAGTCCGTTCCTTTTAATTCCCTGCTGTATGAACCACATTAAATGTTTTTACATATTAACATGATGTCTCCGTGTCTCTCTGTTACATATACAGTATTTAATCATTTTCTCACACAGTTCTTCTCTTTCAGATTTGTGTTGTTGTGTTTGTTGTCACAGGTTACAAAAATGTTTCTTACTTCACTCTAATGTATGTGAGTTTTTATTATAAAAAATCCCCACTCGCCCCTGTGGTAAATCCTTCAAGCTCGGGTCCTCTACCAGAGGTCTGGGAGCTTGAGGGTCCTGCGCAGTATCTTAGCTGTTCCCAGGACTGCGCTCTTCTGGACAGAGATCTCCGATGTTATTCCCGGGATCTGCTGGAGCCACTCGCCTAGCTTGGGAGTCACCACACCTAGTGCTCCGATTACCACGGGGACCACCGTTACCTTCACCCTCCACATCCTCTCGAGCTCTTCTCTGAGCCCTTGGTATTTCTCCAGCTTCTCGTGTTCCTTCTTCCTGATATTGCTGTCATTCGGAACCGCTACATCGATCACTACGGCCGTCTTCTTCTGTTTGTCTACCACCACTATGTCCGGTTGGTTAGCCACCACCATTTTGTCCGTCTGTATCTGGAAGTCCCACAGGATCTTAGCTCGGTCATTCTCCACCACCCTTGGGGGCATCTCCCATTTTGACCTCGGGACTTCAAGGCCGTATTCAGCACAGATGTTTCTGTACACTACCCCGGCCACTTGGTTATGGCGTTCCATGTATGCCCTGCCTGCTAGCATCTTGCACCCTGCTGTTATGTGCTGGTGCATCTTTACACAGCCTTCACTTGGGGCCTTACTTGGTGTGATAGACCCCAGCCTCTATGGATATTGTGCTCCACCTGGCTGGGATCTCACTTGGGGCGGGTCCAGGGGCATACTGTGTCCATCCATGAAAGAGTTCCGCACAGCCAGGCAAGATGACTGGAAAGAGTCTTCGGTTAGGATTAGGCAGTGAAAAAGCAGAGTGGTTAGGGAAACTGACCGAAACTCATGTTTCGTCATTGAATCCTAAGAAAATGTTAGTAAAGGTTATGGCTGACTCCACCACCCCCAGTGGACTCTGAGACAGCAGCACGAGCCAGCTTATTACCTGTTATTTACACTGCGTTTTACATACAGATTTCAGGACACATCAGTAATTGACCTCAAGAGAGGTTTTCGGCCTTTTAACAATTATAGGGAGGATTCAGGGTCACCTGGTCCAGCCCTAACTATATGCTTTAGCAAAAAGGAAAGTTTGAAGCCTAATCTTAAAAGTAGAGATAGTGTCTGTCTCCTGAATCCAAACTGGAAGCTGGTTCCACAGAAGAGGGGCCTGAAAACTGAAGGCTCTGCCTCCCATTCTACTTTTAAATACTCTAGGAACAACAAGTAGGCCTGCAGTGTCCATGTTCAAAGGCATTGTAAACTTTTTCTGTTGATTGTAAAGTTTTCTTCCCACACAGTGTACAGTGGACTCCAATGTTTTTGTCACTTTTTATGGAATCAAACTCAAAGTAATGTAAGTACTTCCAATCTCTAAATGCTGCATGGTCGTACTCTCTCCCACACTCGATACATTTTCCATTGTTGATCTGCACATGTCCGTTACCATGGACGTCACACTTGTACATCATTGTCATGAGACACTCTCACCAACAAACACGGTTTAGTAACACAGTAACGCAGCGTGCTCGATCCCTTACATTACCCGTTACTTGAAAAAGGTAACTGGATTACTTGTAACACGTTACTGCCTATCTCTGCACCTAAGAATGTCATTGTTTTAATCCAGAGTTACTCATATAAGGTTATGCATTTGTGCCTAAGAAATGATCCAGCTCCTCATATAAGTGAGGTAACACAGGTGGATATCAGTAATGTGCGCGCTGGAGCTGCTCTTCTACCTAGTGTTAGATTTGTATTGTTGATTGTCATTCATTCTTAGAAATATTTACTCATATATGCTTAGAGTTTATAGTCGATGTCATATTGATAGGGGTCTGATCCTTAATAGTCTGCAAAGACTTTGTGTGCATTCCAGGGTGTTCTGGCATTCACACCCTCCTGGGAGCATGGCAGCGGTCGTACCTTCTCTTATTGTTTCATGGTAGGATAAACACATCTATATCTGTTCTAGTCTAAGTGCCTTTTGTTTAGATGAACTGCTGGACTTCCAGACCAGCAGGTTTAGGGAAGTCAGACTTCAGTGTTTCATGGGTTCAATGCTGATAACTGTTTTTAAACAAACTTTATTTTTTGCATCTGTTAACAAGTATTAACAAACTGTATTAACATTTATGGATTAAAACATCTGTATGTGTGTAAAGCTGTTTAACATGTTTCATTTTGAATTCTTACAGAAACATTGTGATTTTTGTCTTTTAAGCAAATATAGCAGTCTGTGACATCACTGATGAATCCATCCGTTGTGTTTGAGCCTGTTATCACTACACAAACGTTTGTTTAGTCTTTCCCGAGAAATAAAGTCAAAAACATGGCAGTCAGACATCCCACGCTGGGTAAAGGGAGTTACACCTACTGTAGTTGTCACGGTCCTGGGTCTCCTGACCCAGCGTTTTTAGTTCTTTGTGATGTTTGTATTATCATACTTGTGTGATTTATTCTATGGTTTCTAGTTTTGATCCCTTGCCCTTCATGTCTCTCTGTGTCCCCTCTGTTTCGTGTAATTGTGTCTTTGCATGTTTGAGTTTGTTTTCTGTCACCCTGCATTGTGAATTATGTTCTCATGGTTGGTCTTTCGTTACTCTCTCTAGTCTAGTCTCTTGTGTTCCAAGCTGAGTATTTCCCTGTGTATTTTGGTTCTTAGTCCTCTGCCTTATGGTTTATGTCTCTGTTTCTTAGTTGCTGTCTCCACTGTGTCAAGTTCGCGTCTCTGTGTGAAACTTCCTGTTTTACTTTGAAGGTCCGTGTCTTATGTGAATGTGTCCTGCTTTGTTTGTCTCGTCAGTCCTGATTTCTCCCAGCTGTGCTCTCCTTCTGTGTCTCATTCCCCTCGTTACTCCCCAGTGTATTTAAACCCTGTGTTTCTCTGAGTCAGTGTCGCGTCGTCCCTCATGCTGTGTGGATCTCCCTGTGAGTTTAGTTTGTGAGTTTTCAGTTTAGTTTGCTTTGTATGTCTTTCTCCTGCCAGCGAATAAAGCTGAGTTCTTTGTGTTTAAATCTCGTGCCTGAGTCCTGCATTTTGGTTCCAACTCCTGCCTGCCGCACAGCGATTCATGACAGTAGTTCCCAGTGATTTTAGAAAATATCAGTAGTTACAGACTACAGGGGTGTATCCCAGCACTGGTGTTAAGACAAACATGGACACATACAGAATAGAAATAACTTTTTGTAACAGCCAAATTAAACTCTGAGCTGATTTAGAAACATCACCTCGGAGCACTGTATGTTACTGTTACGCCCCAGTCTAGGGGTACAGGAACGCAACACAAGTTTGAAAGAATTGCCCCGCCCTGGTCCCCAAAACCATACACAAAGGGAAACCAATTTCTTAGTGAATCGTGATTTATTTTTCTGCACTGCAAAAATGAAGCTCCGGGGTGAACAAAGGCCAAAATAACAAACAAAACAAGCTAAGTCAGGAGGAGGTGTTATCTACAACCCTATGTGAAATCAAATATCAAACAAAAGACAAGCGCTACACCTAACTCCCTAACTGAAATAAACAGGAGAAAACAGTGCAAGGAAAAACAATAAGGCAGCTCACCCCTTCTGTTGCAGTGCTATTTACAAGGCTATTTACAATGAAAGCTAATATACACACTATATACAAAACTCAGAGAAGCCGCACAAATCACAAGCACAAAAGTCTCAAGTTTTGGAGGCCAGGGTCAGGTCTGCTGCTGCTGTCAGTGGCTGCCCCGGGACAACTGCTGGTGAGGGATTTGAAGAAGATCACATGGCCAGGGGACCAATCAGCAGCCGTCAGCTCATCCACTCCGGGACCTGCAAAGACTTAAAGGAACAGACAACAACAGCCACCAAAACAGATTATGGACAGGGCCATAACACCCCCCTTCCCAAGACCAAACATCTCCCCTACAGATGTTTGGCGCTTAGGGGTTCCGAAAACCACGTGACAGCGCATCTGCCAGTACATTCTCTGTCCCTTTTTTGTGATGGATCTCCAGATTGAAATCTTGTACTAAGAGGGACCATCTCATGAGCCTTTGGTTAGAATTTTGCATTCGGGTCAAAAACACGAGGGGGTTGTGGTCTGTGTAAACAATGACAGGTGCTGAACTGGAACCAACATAGACCTCGAAATGCTGTAGAGCAAGCAATAGGGAGAGAGCTTCTTTTTCAATGGTGCTGTATTTCTGTTGGTGGGAGTTGAATTTTTTCGAAAAGTAACCAATTGGGTGATCAACACCCTGCCTATCCTCCTGCAACAGTACCGCACCTGCACCGTTGGCGCTGGCATCCACCTCAAGTTTAAACGGATGTGTGAAAACAGGAGCGGCAAGTACTGGTGTGCTGCAGAGGAGAGCTTTGGCAGACTCAAAAGCATTCTGGCATGTGGGGGACCATACAAATGGTTTTGACACACTTGTGAGACTGGTGAGAGGTGCAACTACATCTGCAAAATTCTTACAGAAGCCACGATAATAGCCGGCCATACCAAGGAACCGGCGAAGCTCACGTCTAGTGCGAGGCACAGGGAGATCTAGGATAGCCTGGATTTTAGCCAGCAGGGGGCGCACCTGTCCCTGACCCACCTGCTTCCCTAGATAAGTCACAGTGGCCTTACCAAAGTCACATTTGGCAAGATTTAGGGTAAGGGATGCCTCTTGTAATCTTTCAAAAATCTCCGTGAGTGTTCCAAGGTGATCTGACCAAGTCTCTGAATAGGCTACAATGTCGTCTAAGTACACTTCACAGTTTGTGACACCACCTAAGACAATGTGCATAAGGCGTTGGAATGTGGCAGGGGCATTTCGAAGGCCAAAAGGCATGACGGTGTATTGGAGGAAGTGATCAGGAGTGACAAAAGCAGAAATTTCAGATGCACGCGGAGTGAGGGGAACTTGCCAATAACCCTTTAATAAGTCCAGTTTGGTGACAAACTTTGCGGAGCCAACCCTATCCACACAATCTTCCATGCGGGGAAGAGGGTAGGAGTCGGGTTTGGTCACACTGTTCACTTTTCGAAAATCACTACAAAAACGTGGAGTTTTGTCTTCCTTCGGCACAAGAAGGCATGGGGAACTCCAGGCACTCGAACTAGGGACAGCAAGACCATTTTCCAGCAAGTAGGAAACTTCTTGCTGAAAAAGTGCACGTTTGGTAGGGTTCACACGATAAGCGTGTTGTTTGATCGGAGGGTGGTCACCTACATCTATGTCATGTTCGAGGACAGTAGTGCGAGACGGAGTGTCAGCAAACAGAGATGGGTAAGTATTGATCAGAGAACACACATCGGTCTGGGCGGCCTCATCTAAATGTTTTAGGTGGGAATTCAACTTATCCAATACTTCAGAGTTTCTGAGTCGGGAGCAACCCTCAGCACAAACGAAAGCTAAGCCATCACTTTCTGGGCTATACTGAGACGGGGATGCTGGCACAACTACCGACACGGCAGACAGCGCAGGGGGGGATGAGGATGAGTTTACACCTGCATCACGAACAAAATAAGGCTTCATCAGATTAACATGACACACACGACGCTTTCTCCTACGGTCTGGGGTACCTATAACATAATCTGTGTCACTCAGTTTCTCTTGGACAGTATAGGGCCCACAGAACTTTGCCTGGAGAGAGGATCCAGGAACGGGTAGGAGAGTCAACACTTTGTCACCCACTTCAAATTTTCTCTGCACGGACTTTTTGTCGAATTTCCTTTTCATTTTTTCCTGAGACGCGGAAAGAGCCTCGCGTGCAATTTCGCATGCTTTATGCAGACGCTCCCTAAAACAACTTACGTAATCTAATACGTTCTGCTCGGGGGTAGCTGTGTCGGACAGATATCTCTCTTTAAGCAGCCGTAGGGGACCACGCACTGTGTGTCCAAACACCAGCTCTGCGGGACTGAAACCCGTGGGCTCCTGCACACTCTCCCTCACCGCTAGAAGGAGAAGTGGCAGACCTTCGTCCCACTCTCTTCCTGACTCGAGGCAGAACTTCCTCATCATGGCTTTTAAAGTCTGGTGGAAACGCTCAAGCGCACCCTGTGATTCGGGGTGATATGCACTGGATTTTTGATGCTTGAGGGATAGCGATTTTAAGACCTGAGCGAATATCTTGGACATGAAATTAGACCCTTGGTCTGTTTGAACTGATTTAGGCAAACCGAAAAGGGAGAAAAAGTTTACTAATGCTCTGACAATGGCTTTGACTTTGATAGTGCGTAACGGAATAGCCTCGGGGAAGCGTTTGGCGGTGCACATTAAAGTCAAGAGGTACTGATGTCCTGACTTGGTTTTTGGAAGCGGACCTACACAATCGATGATTATGTGCTCAAATGGTTCGCCTAAGGCTGGGATTGGATGCAATGGAGCAGGAGGAATAACCTGGTTGGGTTTTCCGCTGACCTGGCAAACGTGGCAAGAGCGGCAATATTTGGTCACATCGGTCTTCAAACCTGGCCAGAAAAAGTGACGCAGAATACGAAGGTAGGTCTTCCTAATTCCTAAATGTCCAGAGAAACTGTCATGTGCTAGGCTGAGTACTTGGTGTCGGAAATTTTGCGGTACAACTGCTTGTTGAAATACGTTCCAGCCAAGATCACTAGAGGAGGGAGGATGCCATTTGCGCATTAACACATCATTTTCAATGCTGTAGACACGGGGATTCTGATCGCTTGAATTTGCGGCAAGTAAACATTTGGCCAAAGTCGGGTCATTCTGTTGCGCATGAATAAAATCTGTTTTGTTTACCTCAAAAGACAGGTCAGGTGTAGCGGGTAGCAGTTTATCAGACACACATTTTTCAGCTTTTTCCACAGGCAGTTCAGCTTTCTCAGGAACAGCTTCAGAACATAGAAAAGAGTCAGACAAGTCAACATCACCATATTTACGCTTGTGGGCGCGTGTGACAACACAGGCAGGAAAAACAGAGGGCAGACTGTCAGCAGCAGGCTCGGAAACAAAATCAAAATCATCGACGGGGTTTTCAATTACTTCAGGGATCGGGAAAACTTTCCCATTGGCTAGATCATTCCCCAGAATCATAGTAACCCCCTGCACGGGCAAGCGAGCGCGCACCCCAACTGTTACCGGGCCCGCAACGAGAGGCGACTGTAGGAAGACTCTGTGCAGTGGAGCTCGTAACACACTCATTTTCACTCCCCACACGAGAGCATCAGCACCACAAAACGAGTTACTTGAGAAAGGCAACGCGCTTTCCAAAATGAGAGACTGGGCAGCCCCAGTGTCGCGCAAAATTACAATCGGCACGCGATCCTCCTCTATTCCAGTCAGTGAGGCGAACCCTTGTGAAATGAATGGTCGGTAACTGCTGTCAAGACTGTCATTTCCTGGTTCATCACTGACGGGATTAGGAGTAGCAACCGATTGAACAAAACCAATGCTTTTTGGCTTTTTCCATGTGTGAGTTTGCTCTTTGCGACGGAGCGACGGACAACTGGCAATGAGATGGCCAGTATCATGGCAATAAAAGCATTCTCGGACAGTCATGGGGACCTGATCAGGGCGCGTTTGACGCTTAGGAGAAACCCTCAAACTCCTCGCAGGTTTCGACAACGGGGCACATTCACGGCGCACAGCTGAAAACGCAACGCGATGGGTCAACACAAACTCATCTGCGAGAACAGCAGCTTTAGACAACGAATCCACCTTTTGCTCATTGATATATACAACAACATTCTCTGGAAGACACGTTTTGAATTCCTCCAGCAGGACCAATTCTCTTAGCTGAGCAAAGTCCTTCACTTTACTTGCAGCTAACCACTTATCAAACAAGAGAGTCTTCTCCCTGGCAAACTCTACATGTGTTTGGTTGGCAGATTTTTCACACGACCGAAACCTCTGGCGATATGCCTCTGGAACTAGCTCATAAGCCCTTAAAATAGTGGATTTCACAATTTCATAATCCAGGCTGTCATCAATAGACAAGCTCGCACACACTTCCTGTGCTTTCCCCACCAATTTACACTGCAGCAACAAACTCCACACATCCTTGGGCCATTTCAAAGTGGTTGCGATGCGTTCAAAGGCATTAAAGTAAGAGTCAACCTCACTTTCTCTGAAAGGTGGCACTAAAGCAATTTGCCTGCTTGCATCAAATTGGTCAGAGGAGAGTGAATCAGAAGATTTACTCACAACTTTACTCACTGGGGTAGAGGTAACATTGCGCTGCCGGGAAGGATCCAGCTCCATAGCCCTTATGCGGAGATGCATAAGCTCAACTTCTTTGGACTTAGTCGCAAGCTCCACCTCTTTCAGGCGAAGGGCGAGCCCAAGATCCTCCGTAACCAATCCTGTTGATTGTCCGGCTGGGCTAACGTTTGGGATCTGAATGGCAGCAGGAGCCTCCGCCCCTGGCGACACCCGTCCACTGGGAGCTTTTGGGATGGTTGCAGCAGCTTCTGCTCCCGCATCCACCACCAAACCTCCAGTCGCCTCAACCAGCCGAGGTTTCGACTCCGCAAAAACCCCCTTATCCACCAGCTGAGCTGTCAGGCACTGCTTAATTTCTGCCTTTTTAGCATGTAAAGGCACACTAACATTAAACAAACCTGCCACCAACAACAAATCCGCCTTTGTGCATCGATCCAACTTATCCACGGTGGGTTGTAGTGCAAAATCATCCACATCAAAAGTCATTGTGACTAGATCACCCCCAACACTACAAGAAAACTGCCAACCAAAAACTGCAGACAACCCACAAAATACAATGAGCAAAAAGAATGGCAAAAGAAAAAAAAAAAAAGGACGAGCCCCCACTTTATGTTACACCCCAGTCTAGGGGTACAGGAACGCAACACAAGTTTGAAAGAATTGCCCCGCCCTGGTCCCCAAAACCATACACAAAGGGAAACCAATTTCTTAGTGAATCGTGATTTATTTTTCTGCACTGCAAAAATGAAGCTCCGGGGTGAACAAAGGCCAAAATAACAAACAAAACAAGCTAAGTCAGGAGGAGGTGTTATCTACAACCCTATGTGAAATCAAATATCAAACAAAAGACAAGCGCTACACCTAACTCCCTAACTGAAATAAACAGGAGAAAACAGTGCAAGGAAAAACAATAAGGCAGCTCACCCCTTCTGTTGCAGTGCTATTTACAAGGCTATTTACAATGAAAGCTAATATACACACTATATACAAAACTCAGAGAAGCCGCACAAATCACAAGCACAAAAGTCTCAAGTTTTGGAGGCCAGGGTCAGGTCTGCTGCTGCTGTCAGTGGCTGCCCCGGGACAACTGCTGGTGAGGGATTTGAAGAAGATCACATGGCCAGGGGACCAATCAGCAGCCGTCAGCTCATCCACTCCGGGACCTGCAAAGACTTAAAGGAACAGACAACAACAGCCACCAAAACAGATTATGGACAGGGCCATAACAGTTACTGTAATGTTTTACACTGAACAACAAGCTTTACTGTTGTCTATAGTTTAGTGTTCAGTGCTGAAAGCAGGATTGGGATTTTGTAAATGTGTAAGTGATAGACTTTGTGGAGATCAGAGTACATGAGTGCGTTTCAAACACGTGGCTGTTATGTGGGTGGGGACGATCAGCCGATATTTAACCGAAGCTGACACTGAGAACGATCACAACCAGTCATGGACCGTCTCTGGATCCTGAGCTGCACTCTGTGTGTCCTCCTGAGCTGGATGCATGTGGATCAAGCGGTGGCTGAACCGTGAGTTTGTCTTCAGCGTGTTTTTGTCTGTGTGAGTTGTTCACTGCAGTAACTGCTGTATGTGTGATGCTGTATGCAGCCAGTACCTGGTGGCCATTCCTGCAGTTATTGAAGCTGGAGCTGAGGCCAAATTCTGTGCAACTCTCCGACAGCCCAGTGGGACTCTGGTCATGACTGTCACTTTGATGTCCCGAGAGAAGAACACAACATTATTCACGCATACGTCAAATGAGGCCTTTCAAACCTGTGTTCAGTTTGAGGTTGGCAACCAGCACTTTCACACACAAAGTGTGTGTTAGTTTTTATTGTAAGCATTATTGGCTTTAATGACTATCTAAATATCCCACTGTCTCAGGCTCCTTTGGTACAAAAGGAGGTGCAACATTTTCAGGTGGAGGTACGAGGAGACACATTTTACTCCAAACAAGTCAGAAAAGTGATGATCCGAGCGTCTGATCCCGTCACATTCATCCAAACAGACAAACCCATCTACCTCCCTGGACAAAAAGGTAACAATGTGCTGTTATGTTATATAAGACATGTAGTTCATTCAAATTCCATCATCATGAGCCAGCTGCTCCACCATCTCCAATTTGTGTAACAAGTTTTGTGGTCCAAAATTTGGACACACATACAGTGATTGATGTGAAATGTTTGCTTCATAGAGCAAAATTTTTTCAAGATATCAATACGGTCGATCGAGATGTTTATTCGAAGTTTGAAATCCGACTCCATCTTTGAACATAACTACCGTATTTTCCAGACTACAAGGCGCACTTAAAATCCTTTCTTTTTCTCAAAAATTGACAGTGTGCCTTATGTATGAATTCTGGTTGTGTTTACTGACCACAAACAGATTTTATGTGGCACACAGTGCTCAAAAATCTGTCAAAAAATGTTTTAGTACGCCTTTGGTAAGGTACGAAGCCGCACTGCTTGATGGATTGTCGGAGCATTACGGCTACCGTAATCAGAAGCCTCGCGGACTCGGCCTAATCTGGGTCCTAAACGCCGTCACTTCAGGTCCTAAAATCAAATGAACACTGCAGCATCACTGAGAGTTAAAAACTGTCTAAATTCTTTCCTCTTTAATAAAATGATCAGCCTTGCTGCTTTACCAGGTGTAACAATTAAGTTTAACATCCAGGCATCCATGCAAACAGAATTTATTAAATTTAGAAGTTAGAAGTTAGCAGGAAGTTAGCTCACTGGTTTTGCTAGCTTGTAAAACATGCTATGCTATCACTTCCAACATAAATGAAGACAGAAAGCTAAACAGCAGTGATGTTAGTAGGGTTACTGAAGTTGGGATAGCTGGTATAAAATGATGTGCTACGTGATCGCTAGCGACACAGCTATGTTAGCATAACATAAACACAGTGAAGCTGGAGGATGAACGCTAAATTTTTTCCATTCGATAAACGTTCCCGATGGTTTTTGATGAATGCAATCACACGGAAAGATGCTTTAAATGGACCAAACTTCAGTCAGGAGAACAAATGACATAATCCATCCACAATACCAGGTTAGTCATTATTATAAGATAAGATAACCTTTATTAGTTTTGTTACAGCCGAAAGTGGACAAGTTACATAGCATAAATTATAAGGCGTTTAATGCGCCCTATATTCCAGTACGCCTTATGTATAAAAACAGTTTCAGACACGTTTCAGACACGTTCATCGTCAGTGCGCCTTATCGTCCGAAAAATATGGTATTTTAAAAAACAACAAAAGGAAAAAAAATCCCACAAGTTTCATATTTGAGCTCACACTAAGGAAGAACTTCACATTGCAAAAGACAGCTACTGACAACGAATGGTATGCAGTTATTTCACGGTGATGAGAAATAAAACATGCAGAATACTCAGAGTGCACAACTTTCCCCAAAGGGCAAAGGCCATATTATATTTTCCATTTTGAGACCTGCTGCTGTGATGGAGAATTAGGCAGTAATTCAGCTTAACTTTGTAATCGGGGACAGAGAGCACAAAATGAATCATGTCTGAGTAATGCCTCTTAGTTTATTTCAGAGTCAAATTATTTTTATGTGAAAGTTTAACGGTTTTAATTTTTAAAACTTCACAATAAAATAAATATGTTTAAACATGGCTTTGGAATTCAAAGTACAAGAAAATCGTGAGGGAAGAATATGGAGGGCCTCGGGTGCCAAAATTTATTAAACACATAATTAAATAATAAATTAAATGTGTCATTAATTACGCAGTGACAATTACAATGTTGCGTGGAGATCAGGGGCAGTACCCCTGGACTTGCAGACCGGGCTGGTGGTCCCCATTTTTAAGAAGGGGGACCGGAGGGTGTGTTCCAACTACAGGGGGATCACACTCCTCAACCTCCCTGGGAAAGTCTATGCCAGGATGCTGGAAAGGAGAGTTCGTCCGCCAGTCGAACCTCAGATACAGGAGGAACAATGCGGTTTTCGTCCTGGTCGCGGAACACTGGACCAGCTCTTTATCCTCTCGAGGATACTCGAGCGTGCATGGGAGTTTGCCCAACCAGTCTACATGTGTTTTGTGGACTTGGAGAAGGCATTCGACCGTGTCCCTCGGGGTGTCCTGTGGGAGGTGTTGCGGCAGTATGGGGTGTCTGGCCCATTGCTACGGGCCATTCGATCCCTATACAACCGTTGCAAGAACTTGGTTCGCATTGCCGGCAATAAGTCGGACTCATTCCTGGTGGGTGATGGGCTCCGCCAGGGCTGCCCCAAGTGGAGGAGTTCAAGTATCTCGGGGTCTTGTTCGCGAGTGATGGGAGAAGGGAGCTGGAGATCGACAGACGGATTGGTGCTGCGGCTGCAGTGATACGGACGCTGCACCGGTCCGTCGTGGTGAAGAGGGAGCTGAGTGTAAAAGCGACGTTATTGGCCGACCTACCCTCACCTATGGCCATGTGCTGTGGGTAGTGACTAGGGATGGGTATCGTTTAGGTTTTATCCGATACCGGTGCCAAACTTTTGAAACGGTGCCGGTGCTCAAACTGGTGCTTAAAGAATGGAGAACACAAAATTGGTCCTCTCATGGTCAGCTGTTTTTTTTGTAAAAAGATAACAATGTTAGCCTTTTCTGCAGCTATGTGGCATATATGGTATCACTCTTGGCTGGAAGCAGTGTTTAAAGAATGGAAAAAACACAAACTTTGTCCAAGAACCTCTCATGTTTAACTGTTTTCCACTTTTTCTTTGGTCATTTTAGCCTTTTTGGCCAGGGTGAAGGGAGTATCTGCCATCAAACAAGAGGACAGCCGCATGTAGCTATGATGATGTTTGCTAGTTCACCTTACCTGCATTAATGTAATAACGTGGTTAGCCTACTCAATGTAAATTACACACGAACAACATTAAGCTACTCACGCAGAGAAGAACGGCTGCTGCTGCCATCATCATCCTCATCATTTCTGCTATACTGGCAGGGCTGGGGGCCAGGACTCTCCTCTTAGTGTTTTTGGGGGATGTTGCTAACTCCGGGTCGATAACAGGCACCCCACCCGCAGTAGATGTGCTCGGTGTGAGGTCTCGCAGCAAGCTATCATACCGCGCGTTTCTGGGCTTTTAAAAAAAACGCTATGCGTCGCCAGGTGTTTCATCGGATTTGAGGTGTTACCTCCTTTGACAGTATCACAGTATCAGCTTAAAGCACTTGTTGCAGGCTGCTGAGTTTGCATCTTTTGCTGTGAAGTACAGCCAGACTTTGACCGCTTCGACTTGGGCATTTTTAATCTGTAGCTCTGCTCTAAAAAAACGTACGTACCTGGACCCGCCTACTATCCTCGGAAACGTAAAATGATTGGCTAGAATCTGAAGTGTATCACAGCTCAGGAAAAAAAAGCACCGAAATAAAGCACCGAAATGTGCGCTGCTTTTCGGTCTGGTTACTACCGTTTATGTCAGAACCGGTGCCATCATGGCACCGGACACCGGTACCCATCCCTAGTAGTGACCGAAAGAAAGAGATCGCGGATACAAGCGGCGGAAATGAGCTTCCTCCGAAGGGTGGCTGGCCTCTCCCATTAGAGATAGGGTGAGAAGTTCGGCCATCCGGGAGGGGCTCAGAGTAGAGCCACTGCTCCTCCACATCGAAAGGAGCCAGCTGAGGTGGTTCGGGCATCTGACAAGGATGCCTCCTGGGCGCCTCCTGGGTGAGGTGTTCCATCTTGGCTTGCTGTGTAGGGTAACCAATCACATCTATGTTTGATAAGTTGCAGTGACTTTGTTTTAAAGTATAAAGAGAGAAACAGAGGTAACCTCTCAATTTTTCTCAAAGTGAATTTCAGAGTCGTTGCGATGGATAATAAAATGCGACCTGCCAATCAGCTGGTGAGTTTTTGAACAGTATTATTAATAATGCTGTTTGCAATTTGGATGCAGTGATTTACACAACAGTTTCTTAACTCCACCTGTCTTTCTTCCTTTTTCTTTCAGTATGATGTCATTGAACTTCAGGTAAGAGGGCGCCTCTAGAAAAGGCTTTTCCTTCTCTTGCAAATGCATCAACACAACACTGAACACATGCAGTCAGACAGACTTGAAGGTTCCCTGCTCACTGCTTGCATACACACTGCTTCTGCAGTATTACTCCAAGTTACTGACAGTGCAAGCTTTAAAAACTGGACAAAGTGGGTTGCATGTATGTAATACACACCGTGCAGGGGTCTGTTCTGTCACTTGATGCCCCACATGTGAAAATAAAATGACAGTGATTAAATCAAATTAATAATTTTGATTTAATTACTCCACAAACACAGCCACAGCTTCCCTGTCATTACAGCTTAGGTTTCTTTATATCACTTAGTTTTTAAACATTTATAAACAAGTGCTTCACATCTAGAAGAGGACAAAGCTGGCTACAGATGAAGACAGGACATCTTTATGTCCCCCTAAATTTATATTGTCCAGTTTTAGCTCTAATGTTGTTGAAAAGGAAAATAAAGAATCTAGTTGGTACTGTACTTACACCTGTGTAGTAGCTGTCACTGTCACTTGATTTAACAGGATCCTCACAGTAACAGGATTGGACAGTGGCTAAATGAAACATCCAATAGCAGAATACTGCAGCTTTCTTACTCCTTGGACGCTGAGGCCCCTGAGGGACCGTACCAGATCATTGTGTCAGTGGGTGAGAGGAAAATATCTCACAACTTCAAAGTGGAGAAATATGGTAAGTCAGTCTTATTTATTCTTAAATTCTTTGTTGTAATGGAGTGCAAATGCTGACATTCATATTTCCCCCAGTTTTACCCAAATTTGATGTGACAGTAAATATATCTGAAGAAGTGAGTATTGGGAAGGAAGACATTGAAGCTAAAGTGTGTGCAAAGTAAGGAAAAGTTCTTTCAGGACAAATTATGTGTTGTAAAATCTGGAGTTTGGAGAGCAAATGACTCATAATGTTTACTTATTTTTCTTTATACAGGTACACGTATGGACAGCCTGTACCAGGACGTGTTACAGTCAATGTGTGCAGACCTACTAATGTGTATAGCTTTGGTATATCGACGTACGATCTTTTGGCCCTATTGCAGATAAGTGCGCCCTGCCACACAGAGACAAAGCAGGTACAGTTATGGCTTCATTTCTCTTTTTTCCCTGATACTTTGGGTACATTCAGGCCCCTGCATTAGCATTACAGCAAACGGGTTGCCTGCACTTTGGGGTCCTTAGGGACTAGTAAAGCGCTATACAAATACAGGCCATTTACCATTTAAAAATTCCCAAGAAGGTTTGTTTAGTTGGAGGCCAACAAACAAACACACAAAAAGGTAGTAGGTGAAGATTTTTTTCACAGTACTGTATAACATATATATGGTAGTACTGAGATTTTGAGGATGTAAATGAGATGCTGCTGGGAAATTTAAACGATACAGTGGTTTTGTGAGGTGATGCCATCATACTGCTATACAGGCCCAGCTCAACAGGATGTTTGGGATGTTGTGGAGGATACGGCGTCTGTGTTTTCCAAAAAGAATTTCAGATTTCGAATCATCTGAGCACAGAGCAGTGTTTGTCGTTTTAAATGAGCTTTTGCCCAGAAAAGAACGCAGCGTTTCCAGTTCACATTCACATTTGACTTCTTTGCGCAATGGAGCTTTAATCAGAATCAGAATCAGAATACTTTATTGATCCCTGGGGGAAATTATTTTTTGTTACAGTGCTCCATTTTAAACCAACATTAAGACAAGACAGACAATACACTAACTAAGAATAGTACAATATATACATATATACACATACATACATACATACATAAGTCACTTATAAATAAATATTTGGAAAAGAAACATGTGTAGTTGTAGCAGCAAACAGTGTGTTAAGTGGATGCGTTGTACAGGGAGATGGCCACAGGCAGGAATGATTTCCTGTGTCGTTCAGTGGTGCATCATGGGTAATCTCAGTCTCTCACTGAACGAGCTCCTGTCACTGACCAACATGTCATGGAGTGGGTGGGAGGTGTTATCCAACATTGTCTTTATCTTGGACAGCATCCGCCTCTCCGACACCACCTTGAGGGAGTCCAGCTCCATCCCCACAACATTGCTGGCCTTACGGATCAGTTTATTAAGTCTGTTGGCATCTGCGACCCTCAGCCTGCTCCCCCAGCATGCAACAGCATAGAGGATCGCACTGGCCACAACAGACTCATAGAAAATCCTCAGCATTTTCTGGCAGATGTTGAAGGACCTCAGTCGCCTCAAAAAATAGAGACGACTCTGGCCCTTCCTGTAAAGTACTGTGGTGTTTTTAGCCCAGTCCAGTTTATTGTCAATGTGTACTCCAAGGTATTTATAGTCCTCCACAATGTCCACACTAACCCCCTGGATTGAAACAGGGGTCAAGTGTTTCCTGGTCTTCCTGAAGTCCACGATCAGTTCCTTGGTCTTTGCCACGTTGAGCTGCAGATGATTCTGCTCACACCACGTGACAAAGGAGTCGACCACAGCCCGGTACTCTGTCTCATCATCCCTGCTGATGCATCCAACCACCGCAGAGTCATCAGAAAACTTCTGAAGATGGCAGGTCTCTGTGCAGTGGCTGAAGTCTGTGGTGTAGAGGGTGAAGAGGAAGGGGGAGAGGACAGTCCCCTGTGGTGCCCCTGTGTTGCTGATCACCTTGTCAGACACACACTGTGGGAGACGTACATATTGTGGTCTTCCTGTCAGGTAATCAACAATCCAGGACACCAGAGAAGCATCCACCTGCATCGCTGCTAACTTATCACCCAGGAGGGTCGGCCTGATGGTGTTGAAAGCACTGGAAAAGTCAAAAAACATGACCCTCACAGTGCTCGCCGGCTGGTCCAGATGGGTGTAGACACGATTGAGCAGGTAGATGATGGCGTCCTCAGTTCCGAGACGAGGCTGATAAGCGAACTGAAGGGGATCCAGATGTGGTCTTACTATGGGTCGCAGCTGGTCCAGGATGAGCCTTTCCAGGGTCTTCATGATGTGGGAGGTCAGTGCCACGGGCCTGTAATCCTGGGGGCCACTGGGACGTGGCGTCTTTGGTACAGGGACGAGGCATGATGTCTTCCACATCACCGGGACCCTCTGCAGACTCAGACTCAGCATAAACAGTTTATGAAAGACTCCACACAGCTGGGGGGCACAGGTCTTGAGGACAAGGGGACTCACTCCGTCTGGTCCAGCAGACTTGCCTGAGTGAAGTCTCCTCATTTGCATCTCAACCTGGTATTGAGTGAAGGTGATGGGTGGGGGAGGGGTGTCAGGAATCTCACAGGAGGCAACATGTGAAGAGAGAGGCTGGCACAGTGGTGTGGTTCTGGATTCCAGGCTGACTGCAGGTGAGGTTGTGGGGGTGGGAGCAGACACTGTGGTGTCGAATCTATTGAAAAACAGATTCAACTCGTCGGCTCTATTCTCACCTCCCTCAGCTCCCCTGCTGTTGGTTGGCCTGAATCCAGTGATGGTCTTCATGCCCCTCCACACCTCTCTCATGCTGTTCTGCTGGAGTTTCCACTCCAGCTTCCTCCTGTAATTGTCCTTAGCCTCTCTGATCTTGTCCTTTAGTAACACCTGGACCTTCCTCACCTCCTCTTTGTTGCCCCCTCTGAAAGCCCTCTTCTTGTTGTTGAGGAGGGCTTTGATGTCCTTAGTCACCCACATAACCTGTATTTGTGGGTGGCACGGTGAACTTTGTGCGCAGATATTGATTTGTGGAAGTGTTCCTGAGGCCATGCAGTGATCTGAGTGGCAGAATAACAACAGTTTTTCATGCATTGCTGCCCAAGGACCTGGAGACTGCATCTGATAGTGGATTTCAGCCTTATCCTTTGCATGTTTTGATGACATTATGCGCTGCAGATGATGAGATATTCCCCGTCTTGATAATTTTACATTAATGAAATTATTCTGTCATTGTTCTACAATTTGTAGACACAGTCTGTTGCAGATTTGTAAACCTCCGCCCATCTGTATTTGTGAGAAACTCTGTCTCTCTATGATGATCTTTTTATACACATTAATCTGAATGATCTGTTGCCAGGTAACATAATCAGTTGCAAAATGTTCCTTCAGCTGTTTATGTTTAGTACAACTGACCCCTCCAGACTTTTGTCCCCCCACCCTGCATTTTTAAACCATATTGCTTTCATCAAATTCTAAATGAGCTCAAGTCTTTCATGACTCCTCTCTAGTTTGAACATTTAATATATTTTATAGATTCGATTGTGAATGAGATTTGATTCTAATTTTGGTTTATTCTTGTATCAGTGATTTTCTTTCTTTATTGCTCTTTCCAGGCAGACAAGACTGGCTGTGCAACTTTTTCCTTCAACATGTCAATTTTTACTAAAATGGACCAAAAGGTGCTTCAAGATGTTCTGGATATCAGGGCCAAAGTGGAAGAAGAGGGAACAGGCAAGTTGTGTTATTCCTTTAAAATGACACATCGATGTGTATTTAACCAAAAAGGCATTCACAGGATTGTAACATGAACGTTTTTACATTCAGGTGTTTCACTCCCTCAAGAGAAGAGAGTCACGATTTCTTACGTCCTTGGAAAAGTGTCTTTCATTAACGTGCCCAAGGTTTGGGAACGGGGATCTAATGTGGAAGGAAAAGTAAGCCTAACATGTTGTTTTCAGCTCAGTTTGTCGTACAAAGCACATTTAAATTGTTTGTATTTTCCATTGATAGAGCATTGTGTTCTTCAACAGGTCAGAGCAGTGTACCACAATAATACACCAGTTTGTGACGCACCGGTCTACCTGTTCACGGGACGAATGTGGCAAACACGCTCACTACAAAATCTGACAACTGACAGCAACGGTGTGGCCTCATTTTCTTTCAGCACTGATAACTTTGACCAGGATATCCAACTCCATGTGAGCTGACACACTGAAACAATGTGTAATTTAATGCAGCCATGACAGCAGCATGAAGCCACAATTGGTTTGTGATAGGCTGCAAATGTCCAAATACCTCCCACAGTAATAAGCTGCAATCCTGAAACAGTTTATGACTCATCTTCCTCCACCTTTGCCCTGCTTATAAAGCCTCGTTGACCAATGTTATTTGTAGATCAAGTTTTTAAATTTTTGTTTCCTATCCCCAACTAGGCAAGCCTGACACCAACAGTGGGCTACCCAGGATACAAAACTGCATACTATGACAGGGGATTTCACACATTATCCATGTCCCAGCCGTCTTCTCCTGATATTAAAACAATCAGCTCTCTAGAGGTACAGAAGAAGGATAAACCAGTGTCCTGTGACGCAGAAGAAGACGTATCAGTAAACTACACTATAGTGGGAGAGTCTCCGGGGTCTGTGGATGTCATTTATCTGGTGAGTTATCTCTCAGCTTGTCACTTTATGGCATAACTACAAAGTTTACCATGACCAGACTTTTTGTGTGTTTGCTAAAAAAGTACTGTTGTAATGCCCATCATGACTGAAGAAGAAACTTTCAGTCCATCATGAGAATCCAGCAGCTTCGATCTGTTTCAGCCTAAATACTGATCCAGCCCAAACTATATGCTTTAGCAAAAAGGAAAACTAGGGAGGGCGTCTGTCTCGTGAATCACAGACTTCATGTCTGGTTCCTCTGTTTTGTCCCTCATTATTTTCTGTCAGCTTTGTCACGGCTGGCAGCAGTCGTGTTGTGGAATGAAAGGAGGACCCAAAATGCGGCAGTGACTGATGATTCGAGTGACGTTTATTTACAAGGTGGCAGTGGCAGAAACAGGCAACGAAGCGTGAGAAATTACTAACGGAAACCTAAACTGGGAGAAACTAAAGAGCAAACCTGAAATCTTAACGAAACGGAGAGCAGAGCAGAGAGACGCAGACTAAGGAACAGGATACCAAGAAACACAGACGAGCCGACAACGAACACTGGAGGACACAAGCTGAACACAATGACAGACAGACACAGACCTTCAGAACAAAACAGGAAATCTAGAACCCGAACCGGACACAAGGGGGGAGGACACAGAATAACTAGAACAGAGGAAAATAATCATAAAACACAAAATGCTGGGTCAACGACCCAGCACCATGACAGTACCCCCCCTCCAAGGGCTGGCTCCAGACAGCCCAAAACAAAAACAGACGACCAACCCAGGGCGGGCGGCGGGGGGTCCAGGACGGAGGGACCAAAACCAAACAAAAAACAAGCTCCAGTGATCCAAAAGAATTGTCCAAAACACAACACACACTGGAGTCCCTGAACAGGGTCCCAAAACATAGTTCAGGAGGCCATCCCGGAGGCTGACCACTCAGGAGCCTAGAACAGTTCATCTCCGGGGGCCGACCATGTGGAACGCAGTGGTGGCGACGGGGAAACAGTTCAGGCGGCCGACCGTGCGGACGGCAATGGGGAAACCGTTCAGGCAGCCGACCGTGCGGATGGCAACGGTGGCGGTGACACAAGTCCGGAGGCCGGCCGCGCGGAAGGTAGTGGTGGCGTTTGGGAGGTCGTCCATAGTGGCGATGACGCCCAACAAGCGGCCTGGCAGATGATCGCCAATGTCGAGGCGGCAGTTTGGGACCCAAAGGCTGCGTGGCCCCCGCAGCACCAGGTGAAACGGAGGCTGGACCAGGCGACACTGAGGATGCTGAAGCTGGACCAGGCGACGGCGTGGGTGAAGCAGAGAATGGACCAGGCAACGCTGAGGATGCTGAAGCTGGACCAGGCAAGGATGATGAGGCTGCAGCCGGCGAGGATGATGAGGCTGCAGCCGGCGAGGATGATGAGGCTGCGGCTGGACGGGCTCCTCGGGCCCTCCAGCTGACGAGGAAGGAAGCTGGCTAGGTTCCCCTGAACCTCCAGCTGACGAGTCTTGGGGCTGGACGGGCTCCTCGGGCCCTCCAGCTGACGAGGCAGGAAACTGGCTAGGTTCTCCTGAACCTCGAGCTGACGAGGCTGCGGCTGGACGGGCTCCTCGGGCCCTCCAGCTGACGAGGAAGGAAGCTGGCTAGGTTCCCCTGAACCTCCAGCTGACGAGTCTTGGGGCTGGACGGGCTCCTCGGGCCCTCCAGCTGACGAGGCAGGAAACTGGCTAGGTTCTCCTGAACCTCGAGCTGACGAGACTTGGGGCTGGACGGGCTCCTCGGGCCCTCCAGCCGACGAGGCAGGAAGCTGGCTAGGTTCTCCTGAACCTCCAGCTGACGAGTCTTGGGGCTGGACGGGCTCCTCGGGCCCTCAAGCTGACGAGTCTTGGGGCTGGACGGGCTCCTCGGGCCCTCCAGCTGACGAGACTTGGGGCTGGACGGGCTCCTCGGGCCCTCCAGCTGACGAGTCTTGGGGCTGGACGGGCTCCTCGGGCCCTCCAGCTGACGAGGCAGGAAGCTGGACGGGCTCCTCGGGCCCTCCAGCCGACGAGGCAGGAAGCTGGCTAGGTTCTCCTGAACCTCCAGCTGACGAGTCTTGGGGCTGGACGGGCTCCTCGGGCCCTCCAGCCGACGAGGCAGGAAGCTGGCTAGGTTCTCCTGAAACTCCAGCTGACGAGTCTTGGGGCTGGACGGGCTCCTCGGGCCCTCAAGCTGACGAGTCTTGGGGCTGGACGGGCTCCTCGGGCCCTCCAGCTGACGAGTCTTGGGGCTGGACGGGCTCCTCGGGCCCTCCAGCTGACGAGACTTGGGGCTGGACGGGCTCCTCGGGCCCTCCAGCTGACGAGGCAGGAAGCTGGCTAGGTTCTCCTGAACCTCCAGCTGACGAGTCTTGGGGCTGGACGGGCTCCTCGGGCCCTCCAGCTGACGAGTCTTGGGGCTGGACGGGCTCCTCGGGCCCTCCAGCTGACGAGGCAGGAAGCTGGACGGGCTCCACGGGCCCCCCAGCTGACGAGGCAGGAAGCTGGACGGGCTCCTCGGGCCCTCCAGCTGACGAGGCCGGAAGCTGGACGGGCTCCTTGGGCCCCCCCAGCGAAAACCGTCTCAGAACCAGTGGGCACTGGAGCCCCTGGCAGTAACAGAACAGGACCAGCAGGCACGGTGGCCTCTGGCAAACACAAAGCAGACTGCAGCTGCACAGAGCATTGACTCAGCTCAGGCAGCCACAGCCGGGTGCAGTCCTCAGCTGGCTTCTTAACCTCCAGGGGTCCAGAGTCGGCTGGGGGCTGAAACCCAGCCTCTGGGGAGGCCCTGGGGTGCGTCACAGTCTCTGAACTGGCCAGCTTTTGAGGACTGATTACAATATTGTGTGGTTTGTCGCTCTGCTTAAAATGAACAGATGAAAAATTGTTCTTTGGCAAACGGAGTGTTTTAAATATTTAGGCATAAATTTACCGAAAGATCTTACAAAACTATTCGAACAGAACTACCTACCTTTATACAAAAAAATAAAGGAAGATATAGTAAGATGGAATTTAATTCCTTTCTTTAGTTTTAATTCAAGAATTGATTCTATTAAAATGAATGTATTGCCAAGATTTTTGTATCTATTTCAAACCCTACCAATAGAGATTAACCAAAGTCAATTTAATGAGTGGGATAAAATGTTATCTAGATATATATGGCAAGGTAAAAGACCAAGGGTTCGCCTTAAAACACTACAGCTGGCTAAGCAAAAGGGAGGATGGGGCCTCCCTGACCTCAGATATTATTATTTTGCAGCGCAGATGAGAGCAATAATATGCTGGTGTAACCAATCATACACTGCCCAATGGAAAACCATTGAGGAACAAATGCTGTCTATACCTATTCAGGCAACTCTAGCTGACAATAACTTACAAACCTATATAAAAAATACTGATAACATGTGGGTGAAAAGGACCCTTAAAACATGGAGAACTATTATAAAGGAATATAAACTCGAGACCAATATTACAGTTCTTAAATGGTGTGCTTACGACTCAGAGTTCAAACCTAATGAACTGGATTCTAGATTCAAGGACTGGACAGGTAAGGGCATAACAGCCCTGTGCAGTATAATGAAGGATGGAAAATTGTTCAGCTTTGACACGCTTAGAAAAACATTTTCATTAGAAAAAGAAGACTTCTATCGATATCTGCAGTTAAGGCACTATGCCGACACGAAGATGAGAAACGTAACAATGATAAACACACGCTTGATGGAACTGTTTATAAAAAGCTATAACTCAGAAACTATTGATAGAATTGTATCATGTCTCTATAAGGGTCTAATGGATTTGAAACCACATTCGACTTCATATATTAGAACAAAATGGGAGAAGGAAGGAGGGATAAAAATATTAGAGGAAGAATGGACGGCAATATGGAGATATCAGTGGATGTGTACCAGCTCACAAAAGTGGAGGGAATTTGGCTGGAAGTGCCTAATTAGATACTTTATAACACCTTCTCAGAAGTCTCATTATGATGATAACCCCCCTGCTTGTTGGAGGAACTGTGGAAATCAAAGTGCAAATCATTACCATATTTTCTGGGACTGCTCAATCTTGAGGGATTATTGGAGAGAAATACATAATGCCTTACAGGATATCTTTAAACGTGAAATACCTCTCGAGAGTAAGACTATGTTCTTTGGATATATACCTCAGGAATGGCCTAAATATGATAAACATTTAATAAATATTTTATTGGTGGCCTGTAAAAAGAATATCACCAGAAAATGGTTATCCCCAGAGAGCCCAAACATAAGTACATGGATGGAAATCACAATGGAAATTTATAACATGGAAAAGATAACAGCTTCTGTTAACCACAAGCTGGAGAAATTTACATCATATTGGGAAAACTGGGTTAAATATATCACGCCTCATAGGCCAGATTTTACTATTACAAACCAATAATTATGATGTATGTATATATATTTATAGGATCACCCCATACCAACACATCCGTGTTTTTTTGTTTTTGTTTTTGTTTTTTTGTTTCTTTTTTTTTGTTTGTTTTTTTTCTCTTTCTTAGGTTTGTTAGTTTTGTTTTTTGCTTTTTGATTTTCGGATTATGTGATGGTTTCAATTACTTTTATCGTTGTATTCTTCCCTTATGACTTGGATGTAAATTAAAATACTATTTCAGTATTTAAGGCAGATAACCTAAGTATGAAGAATGCTTACATGATGTACATACTGTGAATGCCTGCTTTTGAAACCTTAATAAAAATATGAATTTAAAAAAAAAAAAAGAAAATTGTTCTTTTCGGGTTGGATTGACTTAGCTTGTTGTACAGGAGGAGTAGGTGAAGATGATGGCTGAATAGGTGGCTGAGCTGATGATAAGGCTGATGAGTCTTCTACCAACTGAGCTACTGACTGGGCTATGGGCTGTAACATAGTTTGTAGTAAGTCTGGCTGTGACTGTAACTGAGCTATGGGTAGTGAAGCTGAATGGGGTGGAGGTGACGGCTGGGCTGCTAACTGAGCTACTGGCTGGGCAGCTAACTGAGCTACTGGCTGGGATGCTAACTCAAAAAACACAGCCCCGGTATAAACAGTCACAAGGTCTGGCGAAACAGAAAGAGTGTCTTTTCTACTCACCACAGCCGGCAACACAGAACTCTCGGGGCCCGGCTGTGGCAATGGGCGTCGGCAGTGTGAATGTCGCTTCCTTCTCGGAGACAGCTCCGACCGGCCGGGTAATTCTACATCCGGCGGGCCGGGCCGCAGATTCCCCGGCGGGCAGTGCAAAACATTCACCACCGGGCTGGGTCGGGAAGCGGTAGCGGCTGGAGGGTGAAGGTGCAGTTCTTTTAGAATGAAGTCCTGTGCGAGCGGGTGAAGAGAGTCCAGTAGCCAGGGGTGAGTAGAAATTAGCTGCTGTAGCCTGGCTTCTACAGCGCGGTGAAATTCCTCTCCCTCACGTTCAAGCCACAGGTTAACCTGTCACGGGTAATGGGGAAATACGGACTCAGTCGCGGAGCTCTGGATGCGAAGCAAACAGTGCATTTATTTACAGTGCTCAAAAACAGTCTCAAAACACAAAGCGAAGTACAAAAATTCAACGGTGATCATCTCCAAATTCCCAGTGGTGTGCAGGTGAGTCTCCCAAGTGATTATCCGAGTGTGTTTCTCCTCCGAGAGCTTAATCCAGCGGGCTCCTTCTCTCCAACCTTCTGCTCCGTATCACTTCCTCCTACAAACGAGTGACAACAACAGGTGAGACAGGGTAGCCGGCTAAGGCTATGTTACAAGTAACAAACACTCTTTACTACCGAGCTTCCAGTACAATCCAGCGTCGGCTGCCATCCGGACACACAGTTAAATACCTCAGTCCACAACGAAGGATGATCAGTGACAGCTGGGTGGCAAATTAGGTGCAGGTGTATCAGCCACTGGGTGGAGGAGGAGAGAGAAGCACACACATACACACACAGGCAGGTCGCCCCGAGAAGGACCGTCCGACCATGACATAACCAACCTCGAAATGGAGTCAATCAATTCCTCCCGAAACTCCTGGGAAGGTGCGGTTGCTGCTGGGTCCATGTTTGGTCGGCTCGTACTGTCACGGCTGGCACCAGTCGTGTTGTGGAATGAAAGGAGGACCCAAAATGCAGCAGTGACTGATGATACGAGTGACGTTTATTTACAAGGTGGCAGTGGCAGAAACAGGCAACGAAGCGTGAGAAATTACTAACGGAAACCTAAACTGGGAGAAACTAAAGAGCAAACCTGAAATCTTAACGAAACGGAGAGCAGAGCAGAGAGACGCAGACTAAGGAACAGGATACCAAGAAACACAGACGAGCCGACAACGAACACAGACCGACACCCACTAAATATACACACACAAGATAATCGGGTAATCACACACAGGAGGGAAGAACAGCTGAACCCAACACACATGAGGACCGGAGCAGACAAGCTGAACACAATGACAGACAGACACAGACCTTCAGAACAAAACAGGAAATCTAGAACCCGAACCGGACACAAGGGGGGAGGACACAGAATAACTAGAACAGAGGAAAATAATCATAAAACACAAAACGCTGGGTCAACGACCCAGCACCATGACAAGCTTAGTAATTAGCCTCAGTGTTTGGTCCTTTGTTCATGATATCCTTAGTTTTCTCTCTCTGTTAAGTATTTATATTCTTAGGCCTTCGTAGATTTAGTCATTTCTGTTCTCAGTTAATCATGCTTTCCCTGTGTTTCCCCTGCACTTTTCAAGTCTCGTCTTTTAGTGACTCCACGTTTAGTTATTTTCTGTTTTATTTTTCTAATCCTTTGTTTTGTGCATCTTAGGATTCTCAGGATTTGTATGTGTAAAAAGAATTTATGTGTACATAAAAAAGATTTGTGTACGTGAGAAACTCTGCACTCAAGTTTCAAGTTACAAGTACAAATTTTGACCGTATTTTTCTTCCTTTCATCTGATTGGCCAATGTCCTGTCATATAGTTAGGGCTGGACCAGGTGACCCTGAATCCTCCCTTAGTTATGCTGCAATAGACGTAGGCTGCCGGGGGATTTCCATGATGCATTGAGTTTTTCCTTTCCAGTCACCTTTCTCACTCACTATGTGTTAACAGACCTCTCTGCATTGAATCATATCTGTTATTAATCTTATTGTAGGGTCTACCTTACAATAGAAAGCACCTTGATGTGACAGTTTTATTGATTTTTGTTGGCCTTTTTTGCGCTCCATCTCCATGCAGCACTGTTGTGCAGCAAAGTTGTGTACAGGGCTTTGAGTGCTCAGAAAGAGTAGAAAAGCGCTATATAAGAACCAGTCCATTTACCATTACCATTCACTGCCAGTAAAGCAAAGGGCAGCTCTGAGGACTCTAAAACATAAAACATATTTAGAGATATTTATATACTTTTCTTTGCTTCAGTATGCATCTACATTGTAGAAAGTATTAAAATAAAAATTAAAAAAACACTGAATGAGAAGGTGTGTCAAAACTTTTAACTGGTAGTGTATATCCACCAGTGTTGGTCAAGTTACTTGAAAAAAGTAATCAGTAACTAATTACTGATTGCTTCCCCCAAAAAGTAATTAATTACTTAGTTACTTAGTTACTTTTTAAAAACACGATTTACAACCTGAAGAGGTGATAAAGCGATAGATCTTTCAGCCCAATTCTACTTTTTCTGCATAATCCATCATACAAAATGTAATCAAATGGAAAAGTCTCTTTTTAAAACTTGTTTTATTATTTTTAATCTTTTAACTTCATGCATCAAGCAAAAATTTAATTATATGCAACATTCTCTGACTGGAAGAAATTAGTTTAACATTTAAACCTATTTTCTGCACATTCCAGCACATAAAATAAAATATTTTTTGTGTTTACACTCAGTCTTTCAAATAGATGCAAGTAAAACACAGCAGAAAATAAATAAAGTCAAAGACTCAGCGGTCCTGTTGCTCTATTTTCACCTGTAAAGCAGGAGCGGGGTAGGCGGAGGTTTACCCTGGTGCAGGTGTGCCGCGGCGGTCAGTTAAAGAATCCGCGAGTTTCTCTGTGAGTTTCCCATTACGTCGTAGCTACTCGGTGCTTGTTTGGAAGTTTAGGGGTTTTTTCGCTGTAAAAGGAAGTTTTCTTCCCACGCACGATGGACACTAATGTTTTTGTCACTTTTTACGGAATCAAACTCAAAGTAAGGTCAGTACTTCCATGCTTTAAACGCTGCACGCTCATACTCTCTCTGCACTCGATATATGATCCACTGTTGATCTGCACGCAGCTGTTGTCACGAACGTCGCACTCGCTTACGTCACTGTCGTGAGACATTCTCGCAAAAAATCACGGTTTTAGTAACGCAGTAACGCAGCGTTCCTACGGGAAAGTAACGGTAATCTAATTACCGATTTTGCAATAGTAATCCCTTACTTTACTTGAAAAAAGTAATCAGATTACACGTCACTGCCCATCTCTGATGTCCACAGATATCAGTGCTAGTTCATTCTTGTTTTTAAATGATTTCTGTCTTCCAGGTGTTGTCCAGAGGAGCAGTCACCATGCAAGGACAAACACGGGTTCAAGTGCAAGATAGATCGGGTAAAATTTCCATATTTCCACAAATGCCACAGCCAAGCATTGGCGTTGGTCTGTTTTGTTGATCTGTGGATGCATGTTTGGACCTGTGTTTCAGTGAATGAGGGCCAGGTGTCCTTTAAAGTCAGAGTGTCTCCTGAGATGGCTCCAGAGTTCCAGGTTGTGGCTTATGCCGTCCTGCCAAGTGAGGATGTAATTGCCCACAGTGCTGACTTCTCTACTGACAAATGCTTCAGCAACAAGGTGAGTGTAATTCTAGAGGTGTGCTGTGTGTTTGGTGTCTGCAGTCATGCCATGTCGTTCAAATCAAAGTCATCTCCAGGTGGCTGAATCACCTGAGGATTTCTAGCATCAGTAAATGGACTGATTGTTGCACAGCTGTTTCTACTCTACCTGGGGACTCAAATTGCTTCTTTATATGACCTCATGACCCGCTCACTCCCATTTATACAAGCACTTTTTCAATGATGATGCAAGTCCTACCTATCTAACACTGACACAGTGTTCATACAGTGTCCAACGTGGGCTACAGCCATCACATGGGACTCATGATTTGTCACTCACCACAGTGAAGCAGCTCATTTAGCCAGCAGTGAGTGGGGACTCATCACAGTCACTAAACTTCTACGGGTGTTTTGTGTGTGTCAGGTGTCAGTGGAGTTTTCACCGTCTTCAGCCGTCCCAGGTGAAGAGACCAACATGCAGGTGACGGCCCTGCCACGTTCTCTGTGTGGTGTGAGCGCCATCGACAAGAGCGTTCTCATCAAGGAGCCTGGGAAGACTCTGGATGCAGATAAGGTAACTGCTGATATTAACACCAGTGAGGTGGACACATCCCTTATTTCCAGAGCCCGTAGTGTCGTGAGTTACCAGCAGCTCATGCCTTCGCTCCGGTACTTGTGTCCTGATAAGTATTCTTTGGGCAGTCGTACATTGAACTGTTTTAAACAGTCAAATGCTGAGTTTGTCTTAAAGCAAACTGGTATAAAAAATACAAGGTTACAAATGCATGTGTCTGTGATGACAGTCTTTCTAGCGAGTAAGTAAGTACCATGCTTGTTGCTCATGTGGTTGCAGACAGCAATATTTTAATCTTATAAAATTAATTCCTTTTGAGCAAATTAATATTTCAGCATGGAGATAAATCCAGGATCATGACTTTTTTTTTTTTAGCAAATAATTCAACCATGCAAACAAGTGTATGACCTGCCAATCACTGTCTGCTTTACTTGAGAAGAATTTAACTTTGCACCAAAACTGCTCAAATACACGAGTATTTGTTGATGTTAAACATACAGAAAAACCTGGAAAAAGTGATACTTGGTGAGTTTAAGGAGCTACAGAGACAGCTTCAAATGGAGAACACTTACTGTAGCCATATAAGTCACTAAGAACGATGTGGTGTTTATAGTAAAATTGTAGAACTTCTGTAAGATTTGGTAAACAGATACTTCAACTACAACACCTCACATCTGCGAACACTTACTGCTGACTTGATCATTTTTATTTATTTATTTTTTTCAGAATTCTTCTTAGATAATGTAGCAATTGATTTGAGCCTAATCTGTACTTGTATTTGCACCAGTACTACAGGTAAGAGTTAAAAAACACATGTGGATCAAATGTGACCAGGCAGGCAATAAATGTTTGGAGGTTTTGCTGATCTGCACTTTTCTTTTCAGATATTTGACTTGCTCCCACTCAAGAAATCCTCAGGTATCCCGTATGAGGTTGATGATGCTACAGACTGCCTTAATGTGAGACCAAAAAGATATGTTTTGCCGTACCCCAGTCAAGAGCAAAATGACGCCTATGCAGTTTTCCAGGTAAAATACAAGTATACCTGTGAGTCCGTCAAACATAACGTAAATACAATAGTTTTTGTTGTTGCACCAGTTTTTGCTGATCTTTGTGTGCTGCTGAAATATCTAGAAAGTCGGACTGAAGATGGCGACAAACTTGCTTTTTCGATTGCCTTCATGCCTCAAGTTCAAAGGAAAAGTCTACCATGATGGCTCTCATCATGTCTCCTACAGTAAATCTTTCACTTGTTTGTGTTGTGTTTTTGATACAAATTTTCTTTTTATTCACCAAAAAGTAAACTGGTAATTATTTTTCTCTTTTTATTTAGGTATGCTTCCCCGGTTTAGAGATGGTTCTATACGACTAAGTAGTCCTGTTGTGGGATCTGCTGGGCATCTTCCTCCTGAAGCTGCACCAATAGAGACAGCTCGCTCTTTCTTCCCTGAGACGTGGATCTGGGATCTGGTGGAAGTTGGGTAAGTATCTGTTGTGAAGAGATCTGGTGCATTTTACATTTTAAAAAGTTTATACGATCACATTTAGAAACCCATGTGAACTTTCTGCTGTGTCTTTGCACACATGAAAAACATGAAAATAGAATAATTGTGAGTTTTTTCTTGAGCATGTTTTGATGCTTCAGGCTGATGTTTTGTCATATTTAAAGTTTTGTGGGATACATTATTTCACTGTCATCAGCACCGTGGAGCTCTTTTACTTTGTCAATGCAACATATACAAGTCATTCACACTGCAGGATGTAACTACACTGTTATACAAGTAATTTACAGACATAAAAACATGTTTGATTATGTTACAGAATATGTTTGTGTGTATCTGCTGCTTCAGAGACGATGGAAAAAGGGGCGTGTCCCTGACTGTCCCAGACACCATCACCACCTGGGAGACGGAGGCTTTCTGTTTGTCCTCTCAGGGTTTTGGTTTGGCTCCTCGTAAAGAAATGAAAGTCTTCCAACCTTTCTTCCTTGAACTCACCATGCCCTACTCCATCATCCGGGGGGAGCACTTTGAACTGAGGGCGACTGTCTTTAACTACCTGACCAGCTGCATCATGGTAATGAATGATTAAAGTGTTTAGATACATGTCTGTTCATAGCCAAGGAAAGCCATACTGAAAACATGACTTTCTAAGCAAAATTTATATCATAGTTATTAAAATACAATAGAAAATATCTTTTCTTTGGCAATATATCCATGCAGGATGCAGGCCGTTCTTGAAGGGCCCCTGCTCACCAACACCTGCAAGCTCACCTGTAGGTGTGTTCACATTTGAACTCAGGTTTAAATGTAGCCATGTCTGTGTTCCTCGTACAGGTTACTGTCACTCCTGGGCCGTCCTCAGATTACACCCTCACGCCTCTCTCTGGTGATCTGTACACATCCTGTTTGTGTGCCAACGAGCGCAAGACCCTCAGGTGGACCATGATCCCAACAGCCTTAGGTGAGGATCAGGCTTTGGTCCTCCACACTGCCAGGAAACCGCTGTGTGGCAGGCTGAGTACGACCCAAGTGCAGCACCCAGAAGCAGGAAGTGAACTCTCAGGAAGTGACTTAAAAAGAATCCACATAAGATGGCTAAATAGAATAAATGGAGATTAAAACAATAAAGAGCAATTATAAAAACACTATGTGAGAAATACTGCTGAAATATAAGGTATCATAATGAAATGAGAGAATCTGAGACCCAATAAGCTATATTCATGGAATTTAGAAAGCTGTGTGTGCATTAGACGACAGTGAGTGTGCAGTGTAGAGCTAGGACATGTAGACAGTCAAATGCAGCTGCAAATCCAGAATATAACCCCTGTGTTTGGAAGGCTAAACGTGGGGGTTGTAGGGAGTGGGGCAGAACGTCTATACCTCCAGTCTGAGGGCAGCAGCTGCCTCCATCCTCATGCTTTACTTAATGCAGCTGTCTTAGCCAATTACAAGTCATTTTGAAACCTTCCTTTCAATTCATTATGCATGCTTCCCTTGGTCAGTATCAGTAGAACAGACTGTTTGCAGTTGCATTGCCATGCAAATGATTTCTTCTTAATCTTAAATAGAGATGGACCGATCCGATATTACGTATCGGTATCGGTCTGATACTGACCTAAATTACTGGATCGGATATCGGAGAAAAATAAAAAATGTAATCCGATCCATTAAATATCACGAAAGCACCTCGCAAAACTTGCAACACGCCGTAACTCACCTCAGAACGTTAGCACGTCAGAGCAGTATGCATCACGTGATAGAGCAGTTGTGGCATGCCGGACCTGTCGGTGGTCTGGATAGCATGTGGAGCTTCGCTAGCAACCCGGCATTTCATCTCCGACAAAGTTATCCCCGAGAGAAGTAAAGCAAGTGTGTAAGTCCATCTCTGAATGTTTGTAAAGCATTCCCACGTTAAGCTTAACAAGCGACTGCCTCTCGCTCTCCGGCTGCTACTTCAATCATGAAACTGCTTAAATGATCAGCTGATCGGCTTTTCTGTCGCGAGTCCGTCTCTCTTGTTTGCTTTTGGCCCACTTTGCACCAGAAAGAGGAAACCAGCGGCTGAACAACAGCAGAACATTTAAGCTTGATAAGCTGTTGTTAGAATTTATTTAATATTACTTTCTACACCAGGATCTTTTTCTACGTAGCTGACGCTGGTAACTGTGCAGGGGCGGATCTAGCAAAGTTTAGCCAGGGGGGCCGATAGGGCATGAACAGGGAAAAGGGGGCACAAAGACATACTTTTCTTTCTTATTCTCATTTAAAATGTCTAGCTTTTAATAAATAATTATCTGACACCCAAAGTTTTAATTTGATGTAAAATGAATAGAAGTCCATTACTGTGGACAAAGGGCAGGGATAGCTCAGTAGGTAGAGTGGTTGCCCCATGATCGGAAGGTCGGGGGTTCGATTCCCCTTAACAGCTACCCTGAGGTACCCCTGAGCAAGGTACCGTCCCTACACACTGCTCCCCGGGCGCCCAATGGCTGCCCACTGCTTCACTGAGTGAATGGGTTAAATGCAGAGAGCAATTTCCCCACGGGGCTCAATAAAGTACAATAATGTACACACTTTCTTCTTCTTCTGTATATAGTGACTATTAAGTCTAATATATACCCTAGTAAGCTATAGTACTTTTTACTTTGGGAAGGTACCATCTGTGCAGTCTGCAATTTTGTTGAAGAAAGATGTTGAATCTATTTAATATTTCTTGAAAAATAATTGATTTCTGTGCATTTTTTTTCACACTGCATCAAATTAAGGTTGATTACGTCGATTAAGCATCATGAGGTGGAGCGTGAGGGGTGGTTCCCTATTTTTTATTTATTTATTTTTGTTGTTGCTGGGAGTTGGAACCCTATTAGTTAGGTTGCTTAATATTTACGCTAAGTACTCTTTAAAATACCAGAATAGGGAGGATGGTGTAGGTCTAAGTTTATTAGATTGATCAGTATTGCTGAACTATGAAATATTTTTTTTGTATACAGGTATAACAGAATAGCTTTAGTGTAGTTGTTGTTTTAAACTTGAGTATGAACTTATACAAAATGCAGCAAGATATTTTAAAAAACAGTTTTGTTGATTAAAAAACACTATATCGGATTCATATCGGTATCGGCAGATATCCAAATTTATGATATCGGTATCGGTATCGGACATAAAAAAGTGGTATCGTGCCATCTCTAATCTTAAATGGATCTTATGATTTGCAGTACTTTGGCCTCCAGCAGGACTCAGCAGCAACCCTGACATCATTTTGGACTGTTTTTTTCAGCTCATGTTTTTCATGCCTGATGCAGTAAAATTTCCAATTGTAATTGATCTTACCTTCGATTTAGAACCAACATTAAATCTAGATTTAGATCTAGTGTGATCAAAGTTAACCGCCTCCTTTTGTCCCAACACATTTCCTTCTAGTTTCTACAAAATCTGTAAAATAACCTCGGTAACCTTTATTTTAATGGAGAGACGAAGAAGGTGACCTGTGCTGCTGCTTTTAGGGGCTGTGAATGTGACTGTGTCTGCTGAGGCCGTAGCGTCCCATGTGTCATGCGATAATGAGGTTGTGAGCGTACCAGACAGAGGTCGCATCGACGTGGTCACCAAATCTCTCATAGTGAAGGTCAGTGTCATAAATACGAGACGAGAAAAACATTTTTACTCATAAAATTTAAATTGTTACTCATTTTAAAGATACTTTTCCTCAGGCCGAGGGAAGTGAGACGACAAAGACGTACAACTGGCTTCTTTGTCCAAAAGGTCGGTATGATTTCCATCAGTTACAAAGTTTAAATAAAGAAATGACCTAAATGCTCAAAGTTAGCAGTGGAGTGCACTGTGTACATAAAATGTGCCAAATTTTCATCTTTTACTTTCACAAAATGTAACGATATGTGCTGAAGATCAGGCCACCTGGTGACTTTGGACAGTAACTCTGTTGTAGTCGTGACTTCCTGATTGGACGTTTGTTGTGTCTGTACACAGGAAGCCCGCTGACGGAGGAAGCAGAGATACATCTGCCTGAGAATGTGATAGAAGGATCTGCCCGCACTTCTGTATCAGTCCTGGGTAAACCTCATGATTTCATCTCAATTTTGATTCAGCCAAATAAAATATGGCAGGTTAAAGCTTTGTTAAAAAGGCAAATTACGAAAACAACAGAAAATAAAAGAGACGTCATGTTCAAGTAAAAGTAAAAACCGTATTCAGCTTTTAAAAGATGATTTCATTTATAGATAGACCCACGTCTTCCTGGCCTTGTGTGAAAAAGAAATGGACCCCAAAAAGGCTGTTTGTGCCATTCTGTGCAGGAAGAACTGCAGTCTAGCTTTAGTCATAAGTGTTGTTTGAAACGCTGAGTTTTGGCCCAGTCACACCAGAGAGTTTTCCAGCGCAATCGTTCTGGTCATGCAGAATCATGTCAGTAGGATTTAAGTCCAGATTTTAACTCGACCACTTTCTGGTGTCCTGGATCATTTTCCATCTTAACCCTCTGGGGTCGGCGTATGCGCCGACACGTCAAAATCACATGACCAATTTAAGACGACACAGCTACAAGATAGTGAGGGGATTTCTTTCTCTTGTTGGAGAACCGGCTCTTTCGGCTCGGCGCATTAAAAAGAGCCAGGACTTTCAGCTCCCAACCGGCTCTTCAGGTTGTTTTGTTGGTCGAAAGTAACGGACTTCAGACTATATACCAGTTCTTGAATTGTGTCGATGGACCACGTAAAACCAAAGTTATGATAAAAAATACACATAAAGTTTTCTTCTTTACAAAACAGCGGCGTTTACAGCAGGAAGAAGGTAAAAACGTCGTTTTCTACAGACAGCGCTAGCAAACACTCTCTGCTTGCGCGTGAAAAAAGAAAAAGAAAAAACACCCATTCCCTATTGGTGTTAGAGTTTACCATGTCAGCCAATCAAAAAATGATATGGCAACATGTGACGCTTGGTTATTTAGGGAGAACGGCATTTTTAGTAGTGACGGAAAGCGAGCAAAAGAGAGAGAGAGCGAGTTTTCATATGTCACACATTAGTGACGTTTAGCGTGTTTGGAGGCTGTAGTTAGTGTGTTGTGTAGTTATTGTCTTGTATTGTGTGTCAGTTATACTGCTGAATGTCACATTTGCTCCAAAAACGCCGTCAAAGGCAGAGTCCAGTGTAAACGCTGTTCCCACATGGAAAACTGGACTGATGCTCCTCCTGCTGTCAGACCTGGTTCAGGCCTGTGCTGTTCTCCTCTGTCTTATACTGAACACAAATCATTTGTGTTCCTTCTTATTTGATGCAGAACTGATTGTTCTGTAAATAGATTTAAATGGTTATGTAAAAAACGCCTGAGGCCTGGGCTGCATTTTTAGGTAAATAGTACCATATAACTTTGTTGTTTGCAAAACTTGTGCATAATTTTATTCTTTCTATTTGCATTTCAAGTTATGAAAATGATTCATTAAACATGTTTGTGGGTTTTACAGTAAAAAATTTAACTTTTTCTACTCGGATTTTGACATTTTTGTCTGAATTTAGATCAACTGTGTATAGTATGCCAAAAGGAAAAAATAACTCAAATTTCAGATATTTAAAGCTGTGCTGAAAGTAACGATACCAAACAAGGCAAGATAAACAGTTTTTAAAGGTGAGATATAGAGGTAAAATCAAAAGTAGTCAAAAACGGCCAATTATACCCTGGACCCCAAGGCAAGGCAAGGCAAGTTTATTTGTATAGCACAATTCAACAACAAGGTGATTCAAAGTGCTTTACAGAGACATTAGAAACAAAAACAAATAAAAAGCAGGATTTAAAATTGATTAAAACAAGCAAACAAACAAACAAACTAATTAACAAACAAACAAAACAGTATATAAAATCAAAACAGATAAAATCAGAACAGTAGATAAAATCGGTAGTTAAAATGTAAGTTTTGAAATTTAAGCTTAACAGTGTGGATTTGGTGCTTTATTCAAATGCAGCTGAGAACAGGTGAGTCTTCAACCTGGATTTAAATAAACTGAGTGTTTCAGCTGATCTGAGGCTTTCTGGGAGTTTGTTCCAGATATAAGGAGCATAAAAGCTGAATGCAGCTTCTCCGTGTCTGGTTCTGACTCTGGGAACTGATAAAAGACCGGATCCAGATGACCTGAGGGATCTGGAAGGTTCATACTGGGTCAGGAGGTCATTGATGTATTTTGGTCCTAAACCATTCAGAGCTTTATAGACCAGCATCAGAACTTTAAAGTCTATCCTCTGACGGACAGGCAGCCAGTGTAAAGACCTCAGAGCTGGACTGATGTGGTCCACTTTTTTGGTCTTAGTGAGGACTCGAGCAGCAGAGTTCTGAATGAGCTGTAGGTGTCTGACTGATGTTTTAGGTAGACCTGTAAAGATGCTGTTACAGTAATCAAGCCTACTAAAGATGAATGCATGGACTAGTTTTTCCAGGTCCTGTTGAGACATCAGATCTTTTATCCTTGATATATTCTTGAGGTGATAGTAAGCTGACTTTGTTATTGTCTTAATGTGTTTTTCTAAGTTTAGGTCTGCATCCATCACTACACCCAAATTTCTCGCCTGGTTTGTGGTTTTTAGGTGTATAGATTGAAGTTCTCTGGTGACCTGTAATCGTTTTTCTTTGGCGCCAAAGACTATTACTTCAGTTTTGTTTTTGTTTAGCTGGAGAAAATTGTGGCACAACCAGTCATTAATTTCCTCAATGCATTCACCAAGAGCCTGTACAGGGCCTCGGTCTCCTGGTGACATTGTGATATATATTTGTGTGTCATCTGCATAGCTGTGATAGTTTATTTTGTTGTTCTTTATAATCTGTGCCAGTGGGAGCATGTAAATGTTAAACAGAAGGGGTCCCAAGATGGAACCTTGGGGAACTCCACATGTGATGCTTGTCTGCTCAGATGTGAAGTTACCTATTGATACAAAGTATTTCCTGTTTTCTAAGTATGTCTTGAACCAGTTTAGTACAGTTCCTGAAAGACCTGTCCAGTTCTCCAGTCGTTTGAGTAATATGTTGTGGTCAACTGTATCAAATGCTGCAGTGAGATCCAGTAAAACTAAGACTGACATTTTTCCACTGTCTGTATTCAGACACATGTCATTAAACACTTTGGTCAGAGCGGTTTCAGTGCTGTGGTTCTGTCTAAAACCTGACTGGAAGGCATCGTAGCAGTTATTCTGTTTTAAGAAGTAACTGAGCTGTTGAGAAACTGCTTTTTCAATGATCTTACTTAAAAATGGGAGATTTGAGATCGGCCTGTAGTTTTTCATTTGTGTCTTGTCAAGATTGTCCTTTTTCAGTATAGGTTTGATTACAGCAGTTTTTAGTGATTCTGGAAACACACCTGGTATTAAAGAAAAGTTGACGATCTGTAACAGGTCTGACTCCAAAGTCTTTGAGACCTTTTTGAAAAAACCTGTTGGCAGGACATCTAAACAGCAGGAGGAGGAGTTCAGTTGACCTAAGATGTCCTCCAGGTCTTTGCTGTTAACTCATTCACTGCCATTGACGTCTATAGACGTCAATTGAAAGCATACGTTTGAAAATGGCTGGCAGTGAATGAGTTAATAGGGTCAAACTGTTTCATGGTGTTTAAACAGTTTTTTGGTGGACACAGTACATATCCTGGATCTGCTGTTGATGTACCAATTGCTTGTCTAATCTTATGGATTTTTTCTGTGAAGAATTTGGCAAAGTCATTGCAGGCCATGGTCGAATGAAGTTCAGCTGCCACTGACACAGGAGGGTTTGTTAGCCTGTCAACTGTAGAAAATAAGATCCGAGCATTATGGCTGTTTTTAGTGATGATGACCCTACGCCACACAGCCCCAGAGCATCACACAGTTGGTATGATGTTCTTTCTATGAAATGATGCGTCACTTTTAAGCCAAATGCAACAAAACTCAAAACTTTTTCTCTTCAGTCCATATAATATTCTCCCAAATATCTTGTGGAGCATGGAGATGTTTTTTAGCTAATGTGAGATAAGCTTTTGTGTTCTTCTTGGTCAGCAGTGGTTTTGTCCATGAATGCTGTTTTTGCCCCGTCTCCTTTGTATTGTTGAATCGTAAACTCTGACCTTTACAGAGGAAGGCAAGGCCTTCAGTTCTTTTCGGTGAGTCGTCGATGTGCTAATGGAGTAATTTCGGCCACATCTTTTCTAGTTTTCTCAGTTTGTGGATAATGGGTTCCAACATGGTGCACTGGCGTTCCAAAGCTGTAGAAATTGTTTTTTAACCCTGTCCAAACTGATAGATCTCAAGACTCCAAATATTTCTGGGAAGACTGAGTTTCATTTCACCAACCAGACCCAGGCCTGATTAAGGCCAGACCTGCTGGATCAAGAAATCACTCAAGTACAATCTGTTTGACAAAGGGAAGCAGGCTAAAAGACGTCCAGAAGAAACACGTCGTTGCCATGACCAAAAGAAATTCAAAAATAGGTTAATCACAGTCAATCTTTGATTTTCAGTTTGGATGTTTTTTCGCTCAGCAAATGAAATCATCATTTAAAATTGCACATTGAAGTATTCAGGTTATCTCTGCCCAATAATACAAAGTTGTTTTACACTAGTTTTGTTAGTTTTAGTGAATCAGTGTTTTTGATCAGGTGACATCCTCGGCCGGGCTCTGAAGAACCTGGATGGATTGCTGCAGATGCCGTATGGATGTGGGGAGCAGAACATGGCTCTCCTGGCCCCCAACATCTACATCCTCCACTACCTGAAAGGCACACAGCAGCTCACTGCAGCCATCATGGAAAAAGCTACTAACTTCCTCACCAGTGGCAAGTTTTTATTGTTTCCTCTAAGAAGGAAATCATTTGAATCACTTCAACACACACGGTTCAAGAAACAAGCCGACAGGAGGCAGAACATTAGCCACAGCTTTTGGTCAAATGTGTCATTTTCCTCATCTGTCAGCAAGAGTCATTGAATTTCCCAAATCTTGATGTACACATGCAGATCCATAAACAAATGGAGTCCAATCATCACCATAGCAACAATGTCTCGATCATGGTGTCCCTGTTGTTACAGGATACCAAAGACAGCTCAACTACAAAAGTGCTGACGGTGCTTACACCACATTTGGAACAGGACCAGGAAACACTTGGTGAGAACATCATTGATCAAACATGTCACAAACCAGAGAGGTTACACTGGTTTTTAAATATCCCACCAAACAGAAGACGTTTCTTGAAGTTTGACTACCCATTAATAACATAAACATGTCTACCTCTAATACTTAAAATAATTCTCCATTTAATCCTTTGACTAAGCCAACATTAACAATACCTTTTGGTTAATACTGTGTAATTTAGTAGGTAGGAAGGAGTATTAGAGCCACATAAAAATGTTATTGATCATTATTAGAATAAAGTCAAATTTTAAAGCTTAAAGTTATTTTACTTTAAGAAAAAGTCTAAATACTATTTCAATAATAAAGTCTTAATACTGTTTTGTGAAAAAAGTCAAATTCAAATCTAAGAAAACAGTTGAAATGATTACAGTTGTTGCTTCAAACGACTGCTATACCCTGTATAAAATGCCTTGAGTAGATGTAGTGAAATAAATCAGTGGTCTTGTGATACAGCATAGATCCTCTTTATTCCACGAGCGTGGAACCATCGGTATCCTTGCATCTGTACATTAGCAGCCATTTCCTTTTATACAAATCTAACCACATGCAGCTTTCTGCACCACTTTCTGCTTTTCAGTGTACTTATACTTACTGCCACACTGTTTTTATTGCTACAATGACTTGTTACTAAAACTGAGTCTGAAGTACGATTTCACTAATTCAGAGGATAAAGCAACCGTGGCAGTTTGTCCTGAAACAACTGTGATATCCACATTTCTGCTTTTGTCTCAAAATACATTTTCAAATTTAATCTTGAAATTTCAACTTTATTTTCAAAATGATCAGTATTTCTTTCTCTTAATGTGACCTCACAGCCAAACATTTCCATCGTTGTAAGACGTGTAAGTGTTGTTTTCTTTCTGTCAGGCTGACTGCGTTTGTGGTAAGAAGTTTTGCCAAAGCTCAGTCTTTCATCTTTATTGATCCCAGAAAGATCGAAGAGTCTAAGACCTGGCTGCAACATAAACAACAAGAAAATGGCTGTTTTGAAAAGTCTGGGAAACTCTTCAACAACGGAATGAAGGTAACCTGCAGTTCTTCGCTGTTAGACTGTGGAAACAGCCTCCAGTCTGGATTTAACAAATTTTATTAATAATGTCATGCATACATGGAAAACACTGTACTACATACTGTAATAGCTCACACCAGTATATTCTATTATTTTATTTAAGAAATTATTTCCATACATCTTGTTCCATTCACACCAGCACTGCTTTCTATGTAGCATTCACACATATTTATACTAAATACAAAGTATGCACTAGAGACCAACTTGGGATTAGTATCTTGCCCACAAATATTTGGCATGCAGGCTGGAGCAGCTGGGAATCAAACCACCAACCTTCTGATTAGTAGATGACTACACAAACTGTTTATAAGGTTGGGGAAACCCGAGGTGAAGAAACATCCATCTCACTGGAAATACAATGTCCAGATGAACAAAATCAACTTCCTGTCCATCTCTTTAGCTGGATGTTTGAACATGCATGAAGACATTGATGATACTAAAACCACATGCAGCTGAAAATCATTTTCATGACTTCATATCCCTGAATGTTGGTGCACTGATGATAAAGTGTCTATGATGTCTTCTGTTGACAGGGTGGTGTATCTGATGAAGTGACTCTCAGTGCGTACGTTACTGCTGCCTTCTTGGAAATGAATACATCCCAACATGTGAGTAGAGTCAAAGAATAGCAAGGTATTCAACAAAAAAAGGAGTAGAGTTTGTGCTGCTCAGCCATGGAGTTAGGTTTAACCAGCAGTCTAGCACCCTGGCCTCCTTCCTTCCATTTAGCATGCTGGACTTGGGGTGAAACCCTCCATGCATGGTCAGGAACTTTGTCTTGATGTCAGTGGCTTCTACAGGGAGTGCAGAATTATTAGGCAAGTTGTATTTTTGAGGAATAATGTTATTATTGAACAACAACCATGTTCTCAATGAACCCAAAAAACTCATTAATATCAAAGCTGAATGTTTTTGGAAGTAGTTTTTAGTTTGTTTTTAGTTTTAGCTATTTTAGGGGGATATCTGTGTGTGCAGGTGACTATTACTGTGCATAATTATTAGGTAACTTAACAAAAAACAAATATATACCCATTTCAATTATTTATTTTTACCAGTGAAACCAATATAACATCTCCACATTCACAAATATACATTTCTGACATTCAAAAACAAAACAAAAACTAATCAGCGACCAATATAGCCACCTTTCTTTGCAAGGACACTCAAAAGCCTGCCATCCATGGATTCTGTCAGTGTTTTGATCTGTTCACCATCAACATTGCGTGCAGCAGCAACCACAGCCTCCCAGACACTGTTCAGAGAGGTGTACTGTTTTCCCTCCTTGTAAATCTCACATTTGATGATGGACCACAGGTTCTCAATGGGGTTCAGATCAGGTGAACAAGGAGGCCATGTCATTAGTTTTTCTTCTTTTATACCCTTTCTTGCCAGCCACGCTGTGGAGTACTTGGACGCGTGTGATGGAGCATTGTCCTGCATGAAAATCATGTTTTTCTTGAAGGATGCAGACTTCTTCCTGTACCACTGCTTGAAGAAGGTGTCTTCCAGAAACTGGCAGTAGGACTGGGAGTTGAGCTTGACTCCATCCTCAACCCGAAAAGGCCCCACAAGCTCATCTTTGATGATACCAGCCCAAACCAGTACTCCACCTCCACCTTGCTGGCGTCTGAGTCGGACTGGAGCTCTCTGCCCTTTACCAATCCAGCCACGGGCCCATCCATCTGGCCCATCAAGACTCACTCTCATTTCATCAGTCCATAAAACCTTAGAAAAACCAGTCTTGAGATATTTCTTGGCCCAGTCTTGACGTTTCAGCTTGTGTGTCTTGTTCAGTGGTGGTCGTCTTTCAGCCTTTCTTACCTTGGCCATGTCTCTGAGTATTGCACACCTTGTGCTTTTGGGCACTCCAGTGATGTTGCAGCTCTGAAATATGGCCAAACTGGTGGCAAGTGGCATCTTGGCAGCTGCACGCTTGACTTTTCTCAGTTCATGGGCAGTTATTTTGCGCCTTGGTTTTTCCACACGCTTCTTGCGACCCTGTTGACTATTTTGAATGAAACGCTTGATTGTTCGATGATCACGCTTCAGAAGCTTTGCAATTTTGAGACTGCTGCATCCCTCTGCAAGATATCTCACTATTTTTGACTTTTCTGAGCCTGTCAAGTCCTTCTTTTGACCCATTTTGCCAAAGGAAAGGACGTTGCCTAATAATTATGCACACCTGATATAGGGTGTTGATGTCATTAGACCACACCCCTTCTCATTACAGAGATGCACATCACCTAATATGCTTAATTGGTAGTAGGCTTTCGAGCCTATACAGCTTGGAGTAAGACAACATGCATGAAGAGGATGATGTGGACAAAATACTCATTTGCCTAATAATTCTGCACTCCCTGTATCTCCTCCTTTTGCCAGCTTATTATCCCAGCAGGGTACCTGATGACGGGCAGGGCGTAGGTTTTGATAGGCCGGATCCTGTTCTAACATTCAGCGGACTCCTCAGGATTTGCCTGATCCTCTGCAGGTACTTGGTGGTAGCAGCTTTTCCAGCAGCCTCTTTGTGGTTTCCATTTGCCTGTTGGATCTCCAAGTACTTGTAGCTGTCCTCTATGTCTGCAATGTTGCCTTCTAGTAGTTAGATTCCCTCAGTTCTGACTCTTTGTTGTCATCCGACTACATTTCTCCAGTCCGAACAATATTCCAATGTCGTTGCTTTATATCCTGGTGGTGTGGATCAGTGAATCGATGTCTCGTTCACTCTTGGCATACAGCTTGATGTCATCCACGTACAGGAGATGGCTGACAACTGCTTTATTCCGTAGTCAGTATCCGTAGGGACAGAGCATCTCCTTGATAGATGGTGATTCTGCTATGGGCTTGAAGTTGGCCTCTAGTGTTGTACGCCACATTCCCATTGAGTTCTTGATGAAGGCTCTTAAAGTCCTGTTGATCTTGTACAGGTCTAGGCATTCCAGGATTCAGCTGTGGGGCATTAAGTCATAGACCCTCTTGTAATCAATCCAGGCAGTCTCGGCTGATTGTTACAAGTAGCTGGTGTTTTGCACCTCTGGTATTCTTGCCAATGAGTGGGGCACAGGAACATGTGTCTATTCATCTTAGCCACTATGATGCCTGACAGGAGCTTCCATGTGGTACTGAGGCAGGTTATTGGTCAGTAGTTGGACTGGACCGATGGGACGATCCCTTCAAGACTGTCCGGCCAGTTGGATGGGACCGATCCCTTCAGGACTGTCCGCCCTACAGTTAGCCATTCTGGGTGTCTCTCGTCAGCTAACAGCTGGTTCATTTATGCTGCCAGATGCTCATGGAGTGCAGTCAGCTTCTTCCACCAGTAGACGTGAGCCATACTAGTGTATGGCAAGGTGCTGGCCAAGGCTGTTAGTCGTTGCTTGGCAGTTTCCATGGACAGCTTGCTATACTTCTTCTTGGGCACCGTCTTTGTCACACCTGTCTGCAGCTCCGATAGTTGGCTAACCTCCCTCCTTGATCTTAGCCTCTAGTCTCCTTCTTGTGGCTGTTCAACCTGTAGCCAAGCATCTCTCTGATCACTGCTGCTGTACTGTAGATCAGCTTGTTAGTCTCGATAATCGTGGCTGTATGTATCGCATTTACATCATCTAGCAGATCTTCACATCTTGGTAACCAGCTACGGGGATTCCAGTTTTCACGTTTTGCCATGATCCTATCTTTCAGGCCAGTTCCTCTCGCACTATAGCACTTGGGGCTTGGTACAAATCTCGGGTGGAGGTGATGACATCTCCCCCCCTGACCTGTCGTCCTGGCTCCCCCTTGCCGTAGCATTTGTGTTGCACCTCGTCAATCTCTAGCTGTGAGAGCAATACCCTTCTTTCGAATGTTGGAACACTGAGCTATTAGTTGTTTCACCGTCAATGTGGATGCTGGGTATCGAAGATTCCATAGGCCCCTCATCCTATTCATGTAGCCCCTTCTGCCAGGGTTACTTGTATAGTAGCATTCCAACAACGCCCTATTTTCATCTCTTGCCCACCAATGCCTTCTTGTTCCAATAGTTGATCCGGGCGACGTCCGAGCTGGTATGCATATATACATACATACACAAAAGTGTATAAACCAACAATATAATATACAATCTAACAGAGGTGGGACCAAGTCATTGTTTTGCAAGTCTCAAGTAAGTCTCAAGTCTTTATCCTCAAGTCTCAAGTCAAGTCTCAAGTAATGTCAGGCAAGTCAGAGTCGAGTCTCAAGTCACTGGTGTAAAAGTCCGAGTCAAGTCACAAGTCTGAAACTTTGAATTTCAAGTCCTTTCGAGTCTTTAAAAAAAAAAAAAAAAAAAAAAGAATGTTGCAGTTATGCTAAATGTAAATGTTAGACCATGTAATTTTAAAATCTGTGTTTTTCTCAACACATGACAAAATAGTGAACTTAGAAAATATACACAAATTGTGAAATTGCACCTCTTTAAAATGCAGCTCAATTAAACCTAGCTCCAAGAATAATTTTCACCGACAGTTCTGAGATAAGCTGCATGTTATTCTTGGATGCGCTTGTAGGACCGGCTTTAAAATCGCATGACAAAAATATCATACACATTAAAAAAAAACTGTATCACCAACGTAGCCTGGACAACATTTGCTAGTTAGATGAAGTCAGCTATCTCATCGTAGCATATTTATATGCATATTTATAATCATACGGTTCTTGGAGTGAGTGCACACACTCATGAAGTTTAGTAACTTCAGGTCACTGCAACAAGCCCAGGTACAGTTTACCGACGGATGGGTGCAGGACCTTGAAATGCACCGTGTAGAACGAAAGACCATCGTACGTATCATAAGTTTACCAGTCTCACAAATCGTCGTCATGAATACACATTCCTTAACCGTTTATTAATAGGACCTTTGAGCTCAACGGTAATTAATTAGTAGTGGAAATAATTTCTGGTAGCATCACAGAAATGTAGCAGTGACAATAATACTGTATGCTGTAATCGTACTGGGCAATTAGTGATACAAAACAACTGTTTTATCCTGTGAATAAAAGTATATGTTTTTGTCAATGTACCATAATAACAGAAGCGAAACGCAATATTGTGTCAGGACAATTCACTATTTATGCACAATAAATAAAGGAGCATAGCGCGACCATTTCTGTTCAGCGCCAGACTTACTTGTAACCTATATCACCAATTATGTTATGAAAATGACGCATTAACTACAACAGCAGACTGACCTTCGTGTAAATGCTTGGAGCAGACTAACCTGTGAGCTGGAGTGTTCTGGGACGTTATAATTGGTCTTTGAATGGCTGCAATCCAGGCCATCCGTCGCGTCTTTGTTACTTCGGAAACATGGCTTAAAAATTTCTCTTCAACGACGTAATCCGATAACAACCGATCTCTTTACCCGTCGGCTTCCCGTGGCTGTCATGCGACCGGCTATTGCAGTTAATAATACAACGGCTTCTTGACATTTTTGTGTTTCTTTTTATCGCTGTGTGACTGATTTTAATTGAAAGCCTGCGTGCGCTAGTACCGCTTGCCACGAGTTCCCAGAATCCTTTGCGGTTCTACCCGTGAATGACGTCACATTTTCAATCTCTATATAATATGCATGTTAAATTTTATATTTGGGGTAAAATATCAAGTCTTTTCAAGTAAAGCGGTTCAAGTCCAATTCAAGTCCCAAGTCATTGGTGTAAAAGTCCAAGTCAAGTCACAAGTCTTAGAATATTTTTTCAAGTCAAGTCTAAAGTCATAAAATTAATGACTCGAGTCTGACTCGAGTCCAAGTCATGTGACTCGAGTCCACACCTCTGCAATCTAATATATATATTACATATACCCCAAAAAGTTGATTCTGTTCATCTGGACGTTTTCAGTGGGAGAAACGTTTCGTCACTCATCCAGGTGACTTCTTCAGTCTCAGCTGACTGCAGCTTTCAATCTTATAAACAGGACATTTGCATAATGACTGAAACCAGCCCACTGAAGGAACAGTGGGCTGGGAGGTCAGTTCCTTAATCGTAATTATGCAAATTCTCATGACCATTGATCAACAACCACCGATCAAGCACCACTGATCAATGGCCATCAGTACCATTCACAGAGAGTTGGGCAATGGCTGCAATCACAGCATTGTAAGATGGCAAAAGATGTACCCTTAGGCCCCCTCCTCGATTCAGAGATGGTCTTTCCTTTTTCACGTAAATGGCCTCCTTGACCCTACACTCAAACCAGCGTTCCTCCCTGTCCAGGATGTTACATCCTCATCATTGAAAGAGTGTCCACTGGTCTGTAGGTGTGAATAGACTGCAGAGTCCTGGCCTGACGAGGTGGCTCTTCTGCGTTGTAGCCAGAGGTTGTTTGGTTTCCCCGATGTACAGATCCTGGCAATCCTCCTGGAACTTAACACCGTACACTATGTTACTCTGTTTGTGTCGGGGTGGACCAATTTTTGGTGCAGCGTGTTTTGGGGTTTAAAAGCCACAGAGACACAGTGTTTAGAAAAAAATGTGCCTCAGCTGTTCTGATACTCCTGACACATACGGGATCACTACAGGTTTTCACTTAGGCAGCAGTTGTCCTTCTCTCCTGGATCGGCTGGAGCTTAGGTTTACGGTACACATCAGCTTTTAAATGTCCTCCATCCCTGATGGAAATCTCACAGTCTAAGAAGACTAACCTGACACTTTTCATATCCTCCCTGGTGAATTTGATGTGTCGTTCCACCGAGTTAATGTGATCCGTGAATTGTGGAACGTCCTGAGAATTGATTTTCACCCAGGTGTCATCCACATACCTGAACTCTCACCAGCAAGGACTGGTATCACCACCCAACCTGTACAGTGTTTTTTCAATATGTTCTTTATATTGTAAATTCTACTAGCAGATTGCTCCACTCTTTGCTTGATCTGTACTTTCCTCTAATTGCTGTGTTTTCTATTATCACGCTGATGTTTTGAGTGACTGAATCAGGAACTCTGCCTCCTATTCTTCTCACACTGGGTTTAATGAAAGAAGGTTTCTGTTTGTCCATTAAAGTTCTTTGTTTTGATCTTTTAAAGGATCCTGTGATGATCCAGAGCCTGGCTTGTCTCAAGGAGTCTCTCAGTGACCTGAGCAACACCTACACTACAGCTCTGCTGGCCTATGTGTTCACTCTGGCAGGAGACGTGGAGACCCGAGCTCACCTTCTGCAGCACTTAGACACAGTTGCAGTGAGGGAAGGTGAGTCATCCTTTAGCAGGACATCATTCAGGCTTTATTAGCATCACTGTGACTGTTATTGTGTTTGTAGGAGGTTTCCTCTACTGGTCTCAGACAGCAGCAGAAACATCAGCCTCCCTGTCAGTGGAGATCAGTTCTTATGTGCTGTTGGCCAAACTCAGCGCCTCCCCGACTGCTGAGGATCTGGGATATGCCTCTGGTATTATCAGGTGGCTGACTGGGCAGCAGAACTATTACGGAGGCTTCTCCTCCACTCAGGTACGACACCACCCGAACAGCATGAAGCTCATCTTTGAGTACAGTCTTAGACAAAACCAGGGACAGAAGAAATAATACTGAAGCTTTCAGTTTTCTATCAGATATGTAAAACAGATTTGTTTTAGCCAGGCAGAGAAGTTTTTATTCTTTAGTTAGAATATGACATTTAATTCTAAAAATTCATTGTTTTTACAGAATAGCAATGTTACCTCAGACTTCTGTACACCAACTACACGTAACAGCCTGTAAATAACAGATCACCTGCGAGTTTATACCTGTAATTTCTATACTTTGATAATTCTCAGTTAAAGATATTTTAACCTGTTTAACGTTTATTTAACCAGGAAGTGAACTTTGGAAAACTTGAGATTAAGGATCTCTTTTGTGAGAGGGTCTCAAAGTGACACAGGCCGTTTTAACTTAATGTCTATTCCACTTAAGCCCATGAAATATGGAGACACATGCTGTGTGTGTTAACCACAATGAATCCATCCTGTAGGACACGGTGGTGGCTCTTCAGGCTCTGGCTCTCTACTCCACTCTGGTGTTCAGTGCTGAAGGTTGGAGCACAGTGACAGTTCAGGCTCCCAGCAGTCAGCTGACGTTTGATGTAAATCAGGGCAACAAACTGCTCTACCAGGAGGAGGCGCTGCAGGATGTGTCAGGAAAATACAGCCTGGAGGTGAAGGGCACTGCATGTGCTTCAGTGCAGGTCAGTGACAGCATCACGTGAGAAGCTCCTGGTTGATGTCAGAGAAAGGGTTTCTTCTTTTTCTTTTTCCTTATACAACTTCAGAGAGCATTAGCATTGTCACATGTAATAAAGCTCATCTTGCACATGTATTTTCATACACAATAAAGACATTAGACCTGGCAGTAATAACTGTAGAGAGTACAATGCTATTTTAAACTAAATTGGAGAACTGAGCAAAAATAAATGAACTTTCTGTCTGTATCAGAATCAGGGAAACTATTAATCCCAGAGGGAAACTGAGTTGTCATAGCAGCAAATATACAACAAACATCAAGCACTCGTATAAATGAGTGTAGATATAACAGAGATGCTCATATTAAGATGAATATAGACATATAGGTATGACTATAAAAGTATGTGTGCTAATATGTGTCATGGTGTAGAACAGTGACAGCAGGGTGCATTGAGGTGTGATTAGTTCTGTTCCACACGTGACCCAAGTGTGTTTCCCAGATTTCTGCCACCTACAACATCCCAACACCTGCTGATGTCACCACTCTCAGTGTGAAAGTCCATCTAGAGGTCAACACCAGTGAATCTGCTAGACCCAAATTCACTGTGCAAATACAATCACTGTAAGTATGTGACAGGTGAGAGGAGCGCTCTTTACCCGTGTGGAGGAACTGCTGGTAGATGAAAAGCAAGTGTGCACACAGGTCAGTATAATCACACTGTTCAAACACAGGTACAGTGGAAAGGAGGAAACTACAAACATGGTGATCCTGGACATCAAAATGCTCTCTGGATTTTCCCCAGACCCCGAGTCTTTGAAGAGTGTGAGTAATTAGACAGATTCTACCAACGAGTGCATCTCATGTGATAATTGTGAGGATAATAATAAAATGATGTCATCTCCTCACAGCTCAAACGTGGCCTCCTGGTGAGTCGTGTTGAGCAAAAGGAGGATCACGTTCTGGTGTACTTAGAGGAGGTAAGTGAAAGTCACCGTGGGGACACCAGATGATGATCTTTGGTACAAACTGTGTCTGCGATTGTTTCTGTCTCGTCCAGTTATCAAAGGACACACCCATCAACCACAGCTTAGAGATCATCCAGGAGCTCCCAGTGGACAACCTG
>NC_140528.1:28418964-28551464 GCF_057382185.1 Mchenga conophoros
GTAACAAAATCCCAGTCCCACCATATCAGTCATGCTCTTCTGGTTATCCTTGGGTGTTGAGACTAATAACTATTAACTCTTGCCGCACCGTGTGGTCCTAATTTTGGTTGAAGTGAATTGATAACCTTTTGAAGGCGATTGTTTCACACCTTTATTTGGATGTCCCAGTCCTGTTGTCTCGGGATACATCACGCTGCCTTATCTGGGGTGAGCTGTTTTCTGGGGATGTGGGTTGAGTGGGTGAGCTCTTCAAGGAGGGGGAGTGTGCTCCCCCTGATGACCCAGTATTTCATTTTTGCACACTGTAGTACACATTTTAGTTTTTGCTTGTAGCTCGCATACTCTACTTGCCACTCCTCTAAGTCCTGATGTTTCTTAGAGAGGGCAACAGTACCTTTAAAATTATATCACATGTGTGGGGGTGTGGCCTTGCCAATTGTTTTGCCCACCTTTTCAAAATGGCTGGCGTGCCCACTAGCACATTTCATGGAAAAAGAAAGGTAAGCTTGATATTTACATTCAAACTGTTTTGTTAAACTCAGATTTTTATTTTATTCTTTTTGCAAGTACCCCTCCTCGGTGGCGAGAAACTGTTGGTGTGGTCAAGTGGGTGCTCTGGAAACAAACGCTCAGGACAGAACAGTTATCAGTCATGTACTTCCTACAAATTTTGCATATGTTTTATTCCATATTGATCCTCTGAGTGTAATGGTACATTTTAATTAGAATTTATCCAAACTAAACACAATATTTTCTTTATTTACTTTGCTCTTGTTCTTTTTCAGTACCACATCCTATCAAATGTCCCTGTCGATTATATTCTACTTTTAATAACTTACTATTTCAAGTGAGAACCTAAATCACGTGGACCAATGTTTATTATTGCATATCTCTATTCTGAATGTGGCCAGTCATTCATAGGTATTGTTCAATTTTGGCGATTTTCCTCTATAAAATTTAATTGACTTTTTTACAGTGGCCTGCTATGGTTAATAATAACATGTTCCAGTCATGAGTGATATCAAAAGTCTTCTCCACTGTAGCATTTGGCATTCCCAATAATATAACATGATACCTTAATCAAAACACAGTTAATATAGCACAGTTTTCTTAATGCAAACATCAGTAACTCAAAATCAGCAACCACAGTGTTAAGTCTGCAGTTCATACTTATGTGAAGCTAGAGTCTCCTCCTCCAGTCTCTCTTATCCTCCTGCTCCTGAAAAAACAAAACAAAACAAAGCGAAGCATCCACCCTTCTCTTGTCGGCTGGGTGACTTGTTTATTGGCATTTACTAATCCTAAAGTGGGTGCAGTCATTGTCTCAGTATCAAGTCAGTCAAAACTTTTAGTCGTCAGTCCATCACAGTCCATTCACATGCATACCTCCATACACATTCATACCAGATGTTGCTGATAATGGAGTCTCACGCGCAACCTATTCGAGCCTCCATCACCAGCAAGATGACGTCATCATTTTAAAGGAAAACAATTCCTTGTTGTTTTTTTTTTGGGCCGGATTGACTCGGTGCAATCCTTTTAGACTCAGAACTTCTCAGTGTTCCCTATAAGTGAATTTCTCCCAAGCCAATTACAATCATGGAGAAGCACACTTTGCAACTGTTTACAGTAATAATATTTCATAGCGCTTTAAATTTCAATCTTTCAGGCCTGGTTTAAAGAGCTGATTGTTAAATCATGAACTCACAAAATATCAACATATCACCACCGGTGGATCACACCTCTCAGATGTTTTTTTCTCCAGTGCACTGTAACAAAAACGAAAACAGACATAACCAACAAAATACTACTAAAATAACACAAACTAGGGCCCGTTGCAGACATGTCCAAGCATAAAACTATCCCTCTCTCGCTTACGAGAAAGAACACAAGCCAAAGCTCACTGATAAAATCAAGCTAGCGCTAAACCAAAACCAAACAATCAACCAGAAATTCACAGGAACGTTTTGCTTCCTGCCGGGACAATATTGTGTGGGAATGAGAAGCTCAGGTGCCGTAACACCTTTTGTTCCTCCTTGAATTAAAACTCAATCACAGAAAATGCCGTACTCCGACCTAAAACTTACACTATTAATTCATCATTTTCACTCTGTGCCACTGTTCCTCATCAGGGCTGTGTGAAGCACAGCAAAGAATTCAGTCAAGGCCTTGAGCCATAAACAGACATCACGCACAGACATTGTTTTCATAACCAAACCGTTTTAGAGCTTATTCCTAAAATCTACATAAATGCCTTCTAGGTGACATATAACACATTCTAAGTTTTTAATGGTAATCAATGGCTCCTCATAAAAATTATGCATTGGGATGTTTGTGTGCAGCATTTTGCATATCAGCATAAGCAAAGCATTCTTCATTGCATCAGCGTGTATGTGTGTGTGCGTGTGGATCACTCTTCATTGCACAAGCGTGTGCATGTGTATGTGTGTGCATCACTTCTCAGTGAATCAACATTCCCGTGTGTGTGTGTGTGTGTGTCATTTCTCACTCACTCAACGAGTGCACGTGTTCATGTGTGTATTTCACTTCATTCTGAATCTGTGTGTTTGGAGACGTGTGTGTGTGTGTGTGTGTGTGTGTGTGTGTGTGTTTCTCTTCATTCTGAGTCAGTGCATGTAGATGTGTGTGTTTGTGTGGGTGTTTGTGTTCATCACTTTCCTGTTCTGGTGTTCTGGGTAAACCACGGCCTGAAGCGTGCCCTGGGGTCCTGCCCCCCTCCTTTTTCAGTTTGTTTGCGACCATTGCTGCTGCTGCTGCTGCTCAAAATTCAGTCCGTCCTGGTTCTGACCCCAATTGGGGCAGTCCTTTCTCCAGTGTCGATGTTTACCGCAGGTGAAACCTGCATCTTCTTCTGTGTTTTTGTCCATTCTGAGGTGCCTTCTGACCTCAGTTACTCCTCCTGTCTCGGTCACGCCCTTTTTCGCCACCCGATCATCCGTGTTGGTCCATCACTGTCCTGCACAGTGTGAATGCAAAGTTATCAAGGTCAGCATTCTTTCGCTCGGCCTTACTTTTCATTCGGGCTTGGCGGGCGTCTCGTCACAGCTCTGTCAGCTGACGCAGTCTGGGAATTTTCCCCCGTGTAGTGAAACGGGCCTTAGGTTTAGTGCTCTCCATCTCGGCTGCATGAGATCACATTCCTGCAGGTCTGTTGACATTCTCAGGTCGTTGTTGTGGATCCAGCTGTTGCAGCATTTGGTCAGTGTCACGTATGGGGGAGAGCAGGAGTCCAGTCAGCCTCGGCTTTCAGGGCCGGCAAAGCAGCCTGTAATTAAATATGTATAGAAAAAACAAAAACAAAACAAAACAAAAACAAACAAAAAACAAAAACAAACGAACAGGAAAATGTTGTTGTGTTGGCTGTGTTATTCAGAGGGGAGACAATGGGGCCAGGCCCTGTGTCAGCCTTCTCTCCCCCTTTTTTGTTTTTTGTCTCCCGATATAATCAACTCCTAACCCACCAAGTTGACAGGACAACACCGGTATATGTTAAAATTCTTAAGATCATGTTTAAAAGCCCAAAAAAGGAACTTTCTTTCATTCAGTAATCACTTTTATTAATCAATCAACAGAAAACATGTCACAATTTGAATCTTTTAACCACTAAATTTGTTGCGTCTTGCCTGGTTGGTTAGACCAGTGTTCCTTTTTTTTTTTTGTTAAATTGTTGTCCTGCAACCCAGAGGGTTTCTTTGTCAGTAATGTATAAACTTCATCATTTAAGTATGTTAATTTTTCTTTAACCTTGCTGGAAAATCTTCACGTGTTCATGAGTGTAAGCTGTTTCTTCATTGCATGTGTGTGCATTTGTATAAAAGCAGGTTAATTTTATCTTTTCTCAAACTAGGCGTTACCTTAAAAGGAGCCTTTCTTTCAGATTTCTCTGCTTGTGTGTTTTTGTTTCACCTTTTTGTTGTGATGCTCCGGACGTCTTCCCAACCTCCACAAGTCCGTTGGCCCCGATTTTATGTGTTAAAACTTCTCTTAATTTCTCCTCTAATTCTCTCCTCGCTGCTGTCTTTTTCACAGCTGCTGATTCGTGCTGGGTGTGGTTCCCATTACCTATAATTTTGCTTCGGCCGCTGTGCTTGTGGGGGCAGTTGGTCCAGGTCCGCAGCTTCCTGTATTAACACACTAAGAGATTTATTTTAATTTCATTTTCATCACTTTTAAACCGATAAGCAGGCAACACGCCTACCTTGACAGCGTAAACTGTACGCCAGTCTCCCAACACATTCCTCTCTCTACTCCTCCATAATTCTCCACTGCACACCTCTTACTATCTCTCCTTTTTATTTTTATTACACCACAGAGTAATACACCCAATTATGCCCGTCTATCTCTATGTGGCTCCAAATTCCCTCTTTATTTTAATTTCACACTCGTCAGGGGACAGGCACACAACAATTTCAACCACTGAAACGAGGAATTCAACCTTTTTATATTTCTTTACTAAATCTAGACTCAACGTTTGTTCGCAAAATGTGTCTTGTTCTAGTCCGGAAATAAATGTGAACCCGTGATTACACGGCCGTTCCAGTGTTATATCCGTAGCTATGCGGGGGCCCTCACCTCCCCAAGTCACCACCTCGGCACCCGGACGCCGCCGGTCCTGGCCAAGCGTCCCTGGACAGGAGGGTCGCCACTCCTAGGGCAAATGTTCCACAGGTACACTAGGCATCAACCTTTGATCCTAAAATGTGTATTTGCTCTAATGTCCTCCTAATCAAACACATTAACCGTCACTGTGTTCACGCTTCACACTCCACACAAAACACACTCAGAGCGCGCCTCAGTCACACTCTCCCTCAGTGCGCGCTTCACCCACAAGACAGCACCCAGAGCGCGCCTCGCAGCTTCACACACACTCTCTCACCCAGAGCGCGCTTTGACACTCACACACAACACTTTTCCTCAGCGGGAATTTTACACAGAAACCTCTGAGCTCAACTATTAGATCTTCTTAAAGCACACTGCACCATAGACCAAAATACCCTTTTCTCTGCGCTTATGACCGCCACCACGGAGCAAAGTCGCATCATAAAAGTGATGCTTGCATCCCCGAAGTTATACCAGACATCATAAACCAGGTTTTGCTCTATGTACTTCTTGGCAAGTAAAATTTTACTTTGTTTTATGACCGCAGCCCTTAAAAAAAAAACTCGACTGACGCCACAAACCACCGTCAAACCTCTGTTCAATGTACTAAAATTAGCACCAACCACTACTGCACTTCACGGCCGCATATCACCGGAACACGCCGTATCATAAACCAAACCTACGGACGTGTTTCGCTCTCGCGTTGCCAGTGTTTAACCGCACCGTGAAGCCAGCATCTGCTTTTCCTTAAATCAACTTCTATTTCACAGCCGGCAAGAGCCAGGACGTAACCGACATCATAAACAAACTTCAAACCTCGACTTCAATGTACTGAACTAATGGCCGCGTCTTCAGAATAAATTCTAACGTATTATTGCTACAGAAGCCAGTATTAGACAAAATTAAATGTGGAAGGTAAAGTGGCTGCAACTAGCTCAACGTAATATCTTATTAGTTTCTCGGTAGAAGCAGTTTACTGCAACTAGCTCAACGTAGTATGTTATTAGTTTCTCGGTAGAAGCAGTTTATTTAACACACTGGAATTCAGCCTCAACTTATGTTGTTAGTATCTTGCGCCAAAAACCAGACACCGACAAATTTACTGTGAAAATACATGTAACTCAGTGAACAGATTAATTTGGAAAGCCCAATATGCACATTTGGTATTTATAATACAACAGGCTGTGCTTACCTTTCTGTTTTAGGCCGGCCTTCTGTTCACTTTGCCCCACGATCTCACCAAAGGCCAAATCTACACCTCCTCAGCACACCAAAGATCCGGGTCACACGGCACCAAGTTGTTGGAAACACGCAGTTCTTTGAATCTTTGGGCTGAAGGAAGGACAATACTCGGTGTATCAATGCTCAATCAACAATCATTTATTTCCATACAATTCAACAATAAGAGCATTAGAACGTCCGGACGGGAGAGATGCTACCAGAGGGTCAGGCACATGTCTCAAAATGGTGACGGGTTGCTCAGCTTTTTATAGTCTCTAGTGGCCCCCAGCTAGTCGTAAAAGCCAAAACATCACATTTTTTCTCTGTTACAGCGCCTAAGTTATGACCTCGGCAGTTGTTTCTCTGCTTTCTGTAAGGTGGGGGTGTGGAATGTGGTCTGTCTATCTCCCCTGTCTTTAGACACAGAGTCTCCTGCTTACAACCTTCTCTTCATGATTCAACAATTAAGCATGCCAAGAAAACAGTGTAACACATTCCCAGCAGATCAAGGATACAGAGTGATGCACATTTATCTAATGAACTAATATGTGAATATGTTCTGTTAACTCAAAAGTATAATGAGAACTAAACTACATACAGATCACACACTCTATTTTAAAGGGTATAATATGATCTACAACAATATCATAATTCAACTATTTTGATTACATCTATAAGGTAACATATAATAACAGAATAATATCACAGTACGTGTACGTGTGTGTGTGTGTGTGTGTGTGTGTGTGTGTACGTGTACGTGTGTGTGTGTGTGTCTGTGTGTGTGTCTGTGTCTGTGTGTGTGTCTGTGTGTGTGTGTGTGTGTGTGTCTGTGTGTGTACGTGTACGTGTGTGTGTGTCTGTGTGTGTGTGTGTGTCTGTGTGTGTGTGTGTGTACGTGTGTGTGTGTCTGTGTGTCTGTGTGTGTGTGTGTGTCTGTGTGTCTGTGTGTGTGTGTACGTGTGTGTGTGTGTGTGTGTGTGTACGTACGTGTGTGAGAGCCTTTAACATACAGAGTGTGTCTGTGGAATCCAACAAAGCTCTTTCACTTGTGTACTTCATGTATTTCATGTATTTCAAGTACTTGTGTGTTTGTGACAGTGGAACAACATCACAGCTTTAACAGTGTACAGGATACAACAGCCAACCATAAATGCTGTACATGACACTAAAAGTACACAATGATGTCATTCAAATAACATCTAATGGTACAAGTACATTTATACTCAGCACTACAAGTAAATGGCTGCTCCTAACAGGCTGCGCTAACAAATTAGTCTGTTTGTAAAACATTTTTATCATTTTACAGTTTTATTACACTGTGTGCATGTTTCATCAGAATCAGAATCAGAAAGGGTTTTATTGCCAAATGTTGAGCAGGTTTACAACATTAGGAAATTGCTGCGGTGCTTCAGTGCAAACATACTGTCATAAAAATATAAAATAAGAATAAGAATTAAAAGTGCTAAGTAGATAGATATATACATGATATATACATGAGTGCAGGTGGTGATCAGTGCCAAACATGGAATGATGCAGTGACACAGCGTAGGGTCATGTGTTAGTGGTGGGAACAGTCATATGGTTATTGTTCATGTGTCCAACAGCAGAGGGGAAGAAACTGTTCTTATGGCGAGAGGTTCTGGTGCGAATGGACCGGAGCCTCCTGCCTGAGGGGAGCAGGTCAAACAGACTGTGTCCAGGGTGAGAAGGGTCAGCTGAGATCCGAGCTGCACGCCGCAATGTCCTGGAGGTGTACAGGTCCTGCAGAGATGGGAGTCTGCAGCCAATCACCTTCTCAGCAGAGCGCACAACACGCTGCAGTCTCTGTTTGTCCCTGATAGTGGCTCCAGCGTACCACACGGTGATGGAGGAGGTGAGGATGGACTCGATGATTGCAGTGTAGAATTGCATCATCGTCCGTGTTGGCAGGTTGAATTTCTTCAGCTGCCTCAGGAAGTACATCCTCTGCTGGGCTTTCTTGATGACGGAGGTGATGGTGGGCTCCCACTTCAGGTCCTGGGTGATGGTGGTACCCAGGAAGCGGAATGAGTCCACAGAGGTGATGGGGGTGTCAGTCAGGATGATGGGGGGGAGTGGGGCTGTGTGCTTCCTGAAGTCCACAATAATCTCCACTGTCTTCTGGGCATTCAGCACCAGGTTGTTGTGGCTGCACCAGGACACCAGACGTTCAACCTCCCTCCTGTAGGCAGACTCATCCCCGTCAGAGATGAGCCCAATAACGGTGGTGTCATCTGCGAACTTGATTAGCTTGACAGACTGGTGGGTGGAGGTGCAGCAGTTGGTGTACAGGGAGAAGAGCAGAGGAGAAAGAACACAGCCCTGAGGGGAGCTGATGGTCCGGGAGTCCGAGACATTCTTTCCCAGCCTCACATGCTGCTTCCTGTCCGTCAGGAAGTCAGTGATCCACCGGCAGATGGGATCAGGCACATTCATCTGGGAAAGCTTGCCTCGGAGATGGTCTGGAAGGATGGTGTTGAAGGCAGAGCTGAAGTCCACAAACAGGATCCTGGCGTAGGTTCCTGGGGAGTCCAGATGCTGCAGGATGAAGTGTAGGGCCATGTTGATGGCGTCATCTACAGACCTGTTGGCTCTATATGCAAACTGCAGGGGGTCCAGGAGGGGGGCCGTGAGGGTCCTGAGATGGGAGAGAACTAGGCGCTCAAATGACTTCATGACCACAGATGTCAGAGCCACGGGTCTGTAGTCATTTATTCCAGTGATCCTAGGTTTCTTGGGGACAGGGATTATGGTGGAGGACTTGAAGCAGGCAGGCACATGACATGCCTGCAGTGAGGAGTTGAAGATGCCAGAAAACACTGGGGCCAGCTCGTTTGCACAGTGTCTGAGGGTGGCAGGAGACACGTCGTCTGGGCCGGGAGCTTTCCGAGCATTCAGACTCTTAAACTGCTTCCTCACATCTGCTTCATGAATATGAAGAGTTGTGGTGGGAAGAGGTGGTGTGAAATCCTCTTTTGTGTGGGGTGAGGAGGGGGGTGTTGTAGGTGAACAGTTTGAAGGTGGTGATGGCTCTATGGAGGGGGGAGAGGTGGGGGAATTAGTGTCCAAAGTGTCTCTATTGTTGGGGCCGTTGGAGGTGTGAAGGCTGCCTGATGGCTCGTCAAAACGGCAGTAGAAGTTGTTAAGGGTGTTGGCTAAGAGCAAGTCATCAGTGGAGTGGGGGGTTTTAGGCTTGTAGTTGGTGATATTCCTAAAACCTTTCCACACAGAGGCCGAGTCATTCTCTGAGATCTGCTGCTGCATCTTCTCAGAGTGCTGATGTTTAGCAATGTCCACTTCCTTAGTGAACCTGTACTTGGCCTCTCTGTAGCAGTCCCTGTCTCCGCTTCTGAACGCCTTTCTCTTTTCCAGCCACAGCTTTTTGAGTTTAGGAGTAAACCAGGGTTTGTCATTGTTATAACTCACCCTGGTGCGTGATGGCACAATGCTGTCCTCACAGAAGTGGATATAGGAGGTGACAGTGTCCGTAAACTCGTCCAAGCTGTTAGAAGCAGCCTTCATTGTGTCCCAGTCTGTGGTCTCCAAACACGTGCGAAGCTCCTCCACAGCCTCGTTGCTCCACAGTTTTTTAGTCCTCACGACAGGTTTGGAGAGCTTCAGCCTCTGTCTGTACGCGGGGATTAGGTGGATCATGACGTGGTCAGAAAGTCCGAGTGACCGCACGACAGGCCCCGCTGATCGTGCTGTAACAGTGGTCTAATGTCCTCTCCTCTCTGGTCGGGCATTTAATATACTGCTTGTATTTCGGAAGCTCATGGCTCAGATTGGCTTTGTTAAAGTCCCCAAGAGCAATGATGAGAGAGTCCGGGTATGTCCGCTCCATGTGGAGAATCTGCTCTGTGAGTGCGCACTGAGCTGCCTGCGCATCTGCGTCTGGCGGGATGTAAACAGCGGCCAGGATGAATGAAGCAAACTCCCGCGGAGAATAAAACGGTTTGCAGTGAATAAAAAGATATTCCAGAGAGGAAGAGCAGTGCTGAGCAATCACTGTTACATCTGTGCACCAGCCACTATTGATGTAGAAGCAGAGACCTCCACCTTTGGACTTACCGGAGAGAGCGGCCTGCCGGTCCGCGCGCAGCAGATGAAAGCCCTCCAGCTTGAGCGCGCAGTCTGGGATGTTCTCACTGAGCCACGACTCCGTAAAACATAAGACACAGGAGGAGGCAAAGTCTCTGTTCATGCTTCTCATCAGGGCCAGTTCGTCTATCTTATTCCCGAGTGAGCGTACATTAGAAAGGAAGATCCCAGGAAGAGCAGTACGCAGTCCGCGTCTCCTCAAACGCACGAGTGCGCCCGCTCGCTTCCCTCTCTTCCGGCGTCTCACTTTCCTGATCAGAGTCAGCAGTAAATCTGCCGCAGATGCGACAAATATTGGAAATAAATCCACAGGCGTTGTAGTCCTGTAGTTAAGGAGCTCTTCTCTGGTGTAAGAGTATCCAGAGGAGTGCCCAGACACAGAAGAAATGCACAAAAGCAAAACAAAAGTAACGCACTGAAGCACCAGGGCATCCATACGCGGCGCCATCTTGGTCGTTGAGTATACTCCACTGTGTTACATGGGAAAATACAAAGATCGGTTTCAGAGAGCTTGTTGGAACAAATGTGTCATTGTTAATAGTCTTGTAACGTTTTGCACACAGTCACTACATGAATCTGTGACTGTTTAGTTCAATTTGATTGTTTGCCATTAAATAATGTGGTGGCAGATTTCTTTTCTCATGTATTAATCACATATTTAATCACATCTCATTAGTTATAGTAATATCACTTTCTCACTTTACCATAGTGAGAGCACTCCTGTCACTAGTTTACATGCATGTGGAAAGTTACCACAGGGAGGCCGTTGTAATGGGAGACGTTAAACAGATAGTGGGACTCCTGCTTATCAGGGATGTAAATCTTTAGGTGACGGCCAAGCAGAAAACAAGGTCATAATTCTCTCTGTGAGGGAGGAGGTATAGCCCCCTGTGAGAGGGGGCTATACAGGCAGGTCAGGACAGGCAGGTGGCAGACGCCGAGTAGAAACCTGGACACAAGTTGGCAGATGAAACACAGTTCCAACCAGAAGTGATTGCACGCTTTCGAGGAAGTCTAGTTACCACTGTGGGGGTGACTAACGGACTGGCGTGGAACATCCGTCAGCGCCGGGTTAAGTAGATCTTGGTTGATCTGATTTCCTCGTGTTGGTGTTGTTCCCAGATCATCATACTAAATGTTGTTCCAGGATCAACATTGCAAGTGACCAATCAGAATGTTGTGACGTCATACTTTTGCGACTTCGGGAAAAACCGGCGTAAAACAAAAAACTGTACTTAAGCTGCTTGAAACCGCCTCTGTCCGCCGATCAACGGACCCTGACCCTAACCCTAACCGTAACCCTTTAAGAATTGATATTGTCATTGCAACATTGGAATTTCATAAATGCACGAATGGCTTGGCGCGCAAAGGAATAACGTCACAACAATGTGATTGGTCACTTGCAATGTTGAACCTGGAACAACATTTTCATGATGGTCTGGGAACAACACCAACACGAGGAAATCAGATCATCCGTAGAGGTTCGTGTAGTCACCGTGATGGAGAGCAGGTGTGCCGGTGATGGCCCAGCCCGGGGGTGTGGCTACCCGAGCATCACGCATTCCACAGACACAGGACACAGTCTCTGTCTCACTCTGGCTTCAGACCCTCCTGGATCAAACTCACCTGGAAAGGCTTTCAAACACCTTTGAATAATAAACATCGTGTTTTATAAGATAAATATCAAGTTTTCATGTGTCTGTGCAGTTTGAGCTTCAGTGGATGAATCAGTGCTTAATGTTTAATGTGGATACTAATGATCAATAAATGTGCTGATTGGAATCAAATGAATGACTCGGACTGAATCTGTTCCTGCTTTTCTGTCATGTGGATTCGATCCAGACCTCCAGCTTCTGCCCTCCGCCTCACATTAGTCGCCCAGCACAGCAGCTTTCCCATTAAAGCTCACTTTTCCCACCTTTAAAGGAGCCTCAGACACACCTGGAAACTCGGTTAGAAAAAGTGAGATGGGATTAAGAAAAGCTGGGACAAAAGACACGGCACGAGCTTGTCGTCTGTGAACCTTTGACTCATTTTTAATCTTTGCTGTGATGCAGCTTTGAACACAGGAGACTCACATTTGACCTTTAAATGACACCGTGACCTTTCCTCCAGAGCCACCCTCAGTCCACAAACAGCATGTGACTGATTAACTGAACTGATCAATATTCCAGAAGTTTCACAGACTCGATGCTGCAAAAAATAGCTTTTATTTTGACGAGCAGGGTATAGGTCACTTCCTGTCACTGCTAGCGTGACATTAAGACGCATCAGGAATGTCCTGAACAGTGAAATAAGTTAAAATGAGCTCAGTGAGCAGATGAAGACAACACAAGGCTGGGGTTGGATCAGAGATGTTGACCATGTTCAGGTGTTAATCTGATAAATGTAAGCTCCGCCTCCAACACGACAGAAGGCTCTAAATGAATCCCCTGTGCTGGCCTCCCTGGCTGCCTGTGCCTTTTAGAGTTCATTTTTAAATTCTCATGTTTTTAAAATGTTTCACAGTCTTGCCCCGCTTTACCTCTCTGAGCATCTACATCCCCACACACCCTGTCGGTCTCTCAGGTCAGCTGACCAGCTGCTCCTGGAAGTACCGAGATCCACGAGGAAGCTCAGAGGGGGCGGGGCCTTTTCTATCGCGGCTCCTAAATTATGGAATAGCTTAATAATAATTAATTAAACAAAGTAATAATTTTATGTTTTCTTTTATTTGGCTTTTATTTATATCTTATGTAATTTTAACCAATAACCAATGTTATTCTGCTCCCTCTCAGACCAATATTACCAGTATCATAATCAGCAATATTACCCAACAGATATTAAATTGAATATTTAATATTTGTTTCATCCCCCATCACACGCTGCTACTCCCTTTATTCTATTGCACAACACTTTGTCACTTTCTAGAATCGCCTGCACTGATAGTTAAGTTCTTTATTCTCCAGGATACAGTCATTTATATTTGATACTATGTCTTGCACTATCCTACTACTGTATATTACTGTATACTACTATTCTTACTGTGTATATTATAGATCTTATTCATCTGTCCCTCTGTCTCTCCTGCTGCTTTGAGCATGTACATGACAAAAGAATTTCCCTCGGGATCAATAAAGTCGTTCTTATTCTTCATTTTACTGTATAGTTCCAGTGTACTGCACGTTAGTCAGCTGTGGTTGTTTTAAAGTGTTTTATGAATGCATTTGATGATGATGATGATGATGAAGCCTACTCAGCAATCCCCTCCCGAGGCACTCACTGTTTTGTTTTTGTCTATATACCGAGCTTCTTACTAACTGCACGCACACACCAATCTCTGCTCCGATTCCACTTTATTTCGTCTACCTCTCCATTTCCTCTGGAGCTTCTTGCTCGCGAGTGAATTGCACACATTGCAGCAACACAGTGCCATCTAGTGGCTGATACACACATGAGTCAACATGTTACATCTCCCTTCTTAAAAAAAAACACAACTCAGGCTTGTAAAATTTCTAAGGCAACTGAAATTACAGGAATAACATCCTGAGCACATCCATTGATAACATAGCATTCGACTCAATACTGGCTATATCACAAACATAATAAACAGATGCATATAATGACATCATTGGAACAACAAACATGTAAACAGCTTTTGTTTTGTTTTTTTTGTTTGTTTTTTTTTTTTTTAGGGCAGCGATCCGCCTGCACCCTTTACAATATTACAGGTCCAAGACCTGTCTTGGTTTGGTAACACGCCCATATCGAGTCGTGTATCCAGGTGTTGTAATGTCTTTATCAGGGGGCTCCACAGGCGGGGGCTGAGATACCACAGGGCTGTCATCGCTGATGCCTGTTGGTTGAATGAACTCCTCACCTCCTACGCTGTTCCTGCTTCTGCGGAGGTGTCGCGGTTACGCCAGTAAACTTGTCCTGTATCTGTGGTTATGTTGTAGCTTCTGGACGTGTCGGCACAACTTGTGACCACAGCTGGTTTCCAGGAACCGTCTTTTTGCCGGAACCGGACCGGTGTGCCAGGATATAGTTGAGGCAGAGGTCGGGCGGCTCTGTTGAAATAAGTCTGCTGGCGCTGCTGGCAGACTTCTCTCCTCTCACGCACTGTTTGCTGGCAAACTACTTGGGGTTCCAGCTGTTTTGGTGTTGCAGGGAGGATGGAGCGAATTCTCTGGCTCATGAGTAGTTGTGCAGGCGACTTTAAGTTGTCCACGGGGGTGTTCCGGTATTCTAATAGGCTCAAGTAGGGATCCTTATGTTCCGCTTTGGCCTTGTCCAGAAGTTTCTTTGCTGTCTGGACTGTTTTCTCGGCTAGCCCGTTGCTCTGTGGGTAATGGGGACTAGTAGTGGTGTGGGTGAAACTCCATGACTTTGCGAACTGTTGAAACTTACTGGAAGCATAGCACGGACCGTTATCACTAATCACCGACTCTGGAATACCATGCCTAGCCATGGCTGACTTTAGTTTGTGGATCACTGCTTCTGCAGTGCAGCTGTGCAGTCTTTCCAACTCGAAGAATCTACTGTAGTAATCTACCATGATGATGTAGTCTTCCGAGTTCCAAGTGAACAGATCGGTGGCTATAACCTGCCACAGTCGTTCTGGTATTGCATGTGACAACAGGGGTTCCTTGGGGTTAGCAGCTTGTCTCTCCTGGCATGTGCTGCAGGCTCCGACTGCTTCCTCAATCTGCTTTCCCATGCCTGGCCAAAACAGAAGGTCTCTGGCTCTGTTTTTACTCTTTTCTATGCCCATATGGCTGGAATGAATCCGATCTATCATGTCCTTTCTGAGCCTTTTTGGGATGATCATTTTCTCTCCTTTAAACATGATCCCGTCTATCAGTGAGATCTCATCCCTGTGGTTCCAAAACTCCTGAATGTCAGGCGGACATTGAGACCGTTTATCAGGCCATCCACTCAATGTGGTCCGTCTCAGGCTGTTGAGCTGAGGATCTTGGGCTGTTTCGTTTCTTATCTCTGAGAGTCTCTGATCACTGACAGGCATGTTGCTGAGGACTGAGTGGATCTGCGCATCCATCCCGTCACATAGTGATTTATCGTGGAACTGTATGGATTTCCGGGAGAGCGTGTCGGCTACCGGGATGTCTTTCCCTGGCTTGTGGATGATGCTGATGTCGTACTTTTGCAGCTGTATTATCATCCTCTGTAGCCGTGGTGGTGCTGATGCTAGTGTTTTTTTGAGTATGGACTCAAGTGGCTTGTGGTCCGACTCAATGGTCACATGTCGACCGTACATGTACTCGTGGAACCGCTTGCAACCAAAGAGAACAGCATACAGCTCTTTTTCTATTTGGGCATAGTTCTGCTCAGTGCTGTTAAGTGACTTGGATGCGTAGGCGACTGGCTTGCCATCCTGCAGCATCACAGCACCGAGGCCACTTTTGGATGCATCGACCTGGAGTCGTAGCGCTTTCTTGGGGTCGAAGAAGGAGAGAACTGGGCCTGGTTCTTTAGTGATCAGCTCCTTCATTCGTTGAAAGGCTCTGTCATGGTTCTTGTCCCATACAAACTCACTGTCCTGCTTTAACAGCTGGCGGAGCGGAGCATTTATCTCTGACAGGTGTGGGGCAAATCTTGCTAGATAATTAACCATCCCCAGCACTGTTTCCAATTCCGCCCTGTTCTGTGGGGGCGCCATGTCTTGGACTGCTTTTACTTTTTGTGGATCTGGTTTCAGCCCTTCGTGTGACAATGTGTGACCGAAGTAACTGACCTCTTTGACGCAGATGGTGCACTTGTCAGGGTTCAGTTTTACACCTCTCTCTCTGCTGCGCTGCAGCATGGCCCTCAGGTTGTCGTCATGCTCCTGTTTGGTTTCTCCGAAGACCAGTACGTCGTCCACAATGGCTGCCACGCCCCTCAGGCCCTCGTAGGTCTCGTCCACGCGTCGCTGGAACTCATCCTGAGTTGAGATTATGCCGAATGGCAACCTGAGGAAGCGGTACCTGCCAAACACAGTATTAAATGTGGTTAACAGAGATGATTCGTGGCTTAGCTTAATGGCCCAGTAGCCTGATCTGGCGTCCAAAACACTGAAATACTTGGCCCCAGCAAGTTTTGTGGTGACATCCTCCAAGGTGGGTAGAGGGTAATGGGGTCTTTGTATAGCCTTGTTGAGGGGTCTGGGGTCCAGACATACTCTGAGTCTGCCTGTCTTGGGTTTTTCCACGACAACAAGTGCATTCACCCAGTCCGTAGGATCTGTGACCTTGCATATGATTTGGTTCCTTTCCATGTTGTCGAGCTCGTCTTTGAGTCGGGCTCGCAGAGCAATGGGAATCCGACGAGGTGGGCTGACTGTGGGTGCAACGTCTGGATTTACATGGAAACTGCATTCACCAGGAAATTCTCCTATCCCTTTGAATACGTCTGCATATTCGTCTAGTATTGCCTGTGAACTGTTGGTTGTCTTGCCTCTTTCTGCCGTCACTGCCATCACGATCCTGACCAGGTTAAGGTCACGGCAAGCTTTCATTGCTAATACAGGTGGGGCGCTTGTGTTAACAACATGGAATTCCAACGTGCAGGTCTTGTCTTTGTGTTTGCATTTTAACTGGCATTTTCCTTCCACGCTGAGTGAGTGTCCCCCATAATCTGTGAGCTTGTGTGTGACAGGCTTCAGTGTCACGTGTGGGAAGAGTGTCTGGAACATGTTAGCTGGAATTGTGTTTGCTTGCGCCCCAGTGTCAACTTTAAACCTCACTGTCTGTGGGGAGAAACCAAGTTGCATGTCTGCATATGCTTGCTCATCATTTCTTCCTTCATTTTCTATGGTGATGCTATCAATGTAGAAACAGTCTTGGTCCTCATCTGTGTCCATAGTTGACATTTCTATGTTCTCTCTCACAGTGTGTACTGATTTGAGGTGGGCTTTTGTCTGCGAAGGGAGTCTTGACCTGCATGCTCTCGCAAAATGGTTCATTTTCTTGCATTTTGCACATTGCTTCCCTTTTGCTGGGCAGGTGTCTTTATTACTGTGTTGTCCGGCACAATAGCTGCACGTTTTTAGTGTTGCATTAGCGTGTTCTTTTGGTCTCACGCTTCTTGTTTGATATTCTTGTCTGTGCGATTTCCTGCCGATGGCGTGCACAGTTTCTTGGCCCCTGGAGTGACCCATAGTTTTTAGCTGTTGCTTTGCTAGCTCGTGTGATCGTGCTATATCTATAGCTTTCTCTAGCGTGAGCTCTGCGCCTTGGCTGAGTAGCTTTTCTCGGACGTGTGGCGAGTTAGTGGCAAATACAATGCGATCCCTGACCATTTCATCTGTATTTGGGTACCCACAGTCTTTAGCAAGCAGTTTCAGCTCTGTAATAAACTGTTCAAATGTCTCATTTTCACCCTGCATCTTTTCATGGAACTTATATCGGGCGTAGATTGGGTTAGCTTTCGGTATGATGTAATCAGTGTACTTATCGTAGTACGTCTGAAGCTTTCGGGAGTCGTCTGCGGTGAGCGTCCACGTGTTGTAGACGTCCCGTCCTTTCTCACCGACCCATAGAAGAAGGTAGCTGCATTTATCTGCCTCCTCCTTCCCCCGAAGAGGACCAGCGAACATTAGCTCGGCGTGCTGCTTGAAACGCCGCCATGCCTCGGGCAGGTTGCTGGAGTCCCAATCCATACGCGGTGTGGGAACGCCGTAAGCCTCCATGTCTGCGCTGTCCGACGGCGAGGGATTGCGTAGAATCCCACTTCTGACACCATGTTTTGTTTTTGTCTATATACCGAGCTTCTTACTAACTGCACGCACACACCAATCTCTGCTCCGATTCCACTTTATTTTGTCTACCTCTCCATTTGTATGTGAGGAGCAGGATTTTTTTGAATTCAAAATCTTGCTCCTCACATACAAGGTCTTAAATAATCAGGCCCCATCTTATCTTAATGACCTTGTAGTACCATATCACCCTATTAGAGCGCTCCGCTCTCGCTCTGCAGGCCTACTTGTTGTTCCTAGAGTATTTAAAAGTAGAATGGGAGGGAGAGCCTTCAGTTTTCAGGCCCCTCTTCTGTGGAACCAGCTTCCAGTTTGGATTCGGGAGACAGACACTATCTCTACTTTTAAGATTAGGCTTAAAACTTTCCTTTTTTCTAAAGCATATAGTTAGGGCTGGACCAGGTGACCCTGAATCCTCCCTTTGTTATGCTGCAATAGATGTAGGCTGCCGGGGGATTCCCATGATGCATTGAGTTTTTCCTTTCCAGTCACCTTTCTCACTCACTATGTATTAACAGACCTCTCTGCATTGAATCATATCTGTTATTAATCTCTGTCTCTCTTCCACAGCATGTCTTTATCCTGTCTTCCTTCTCTCACCCCAACCGGTCGCAGCAGATGGCCGCCCCTCCCTGAGCCTGGTTCTGCCGGAGGTTTCTTCCTGTTAAAAGGGAGTTTTTCCTTCCCACTGTCGCCAAAGTGCTTGCTCATAGGGGGTCATATGATTGTTGGGTTTTTCTCTGTATCTATGAAGCGCCTTGAGGCGACTTTTGTTGTGATTTGGCGCTATATAAATAAAATTGAATTGAATTGAATTGAATTTCCTCTGGAGCTTCTTGCTCGCGAGTGAATTGCACACATTGCAGCAACACAGTGCCATCTAGTGGCTGATATACACATGAGTCAACATGTTACACTCACCACCTGATGTAACAACCCTGGTTATTGTGGTATGGCACCAGTAGGGGGTGCTGTCCTACTATTGTGGTAGTTGGGGAGACTGTTCTGTTTAACTGCCTGGTCTCCGAGTTGTCCGGCTAACATCCACACCACATGCCCGCGGGACCTGCTAGCCACTCCTTCCTTGCCAGACTGCCGTTACACTGCCTGCAGAGTAAGCCACATCAGATGAGACTGCTTTGTTTGTCCACATCCTCGGTTTCTCAGCTAATCAACCATCTCTGTCTGTTCCAGAGAGCCACGCTCGAGTTTCCCACACCTCGATTATTCCCCTGTGAATAGTTAGTAGCTGTGACATTCTGTGCACATCTCCCCACATAAACTCTCCTCATCTGTATTTTGTGAATAAAGTCTGTGTACACGTTAAAAACTGCATTTCATAGGTCCACGTGCACGTGCTGGCCTCTGGGCCCGCCTTGACAGGCGAGCTGCAGAGAGGCATGTAGGACTGCAACTCTTCTTCACCGTCCCAACTCTGGATAGTCACGCTTTGACAGGTTACTGAATTTACGTAGCGAGTGGTCAGTAAACATCTTACCTCTGCTGGATCAGGTGGACCCTACGCAGTTGGCATCTAAGCCACAAAGGGGGTGAAATGAAAGAAGATGCAGCGCTGCTTTCAGTTGATACCGTTGCACATCAGTTACGACAAACAGATGCTCAGGTAAGAGTTGTATTTGTTGGTTTGACTTCAGCTTTGAGAACAATGAGGACACAGGTTTTATTGCAGCACTTAATTAAGACGAGGCTAACTCCAGGGCTGATTCACTGGATCAGATTTATTACTGATCGTCCACAGAAAGTTTGTATGAATCATGTTTTATCTAAAGAAATCATTGTTAGCGCTGGAGCGTGTGTCAAGGGTGTGTCTGATTAACACCTGACACAGAGCGAATCAGCTACGAGCTAAGCTAAGCTGGCCAATCCCCAAATACACAGAGAGTGTGGTTTGGCTGAAGCGAGTGGAGATCACACAAGGGAACAAGAAGTGATGAGTTTTCAATTAAAGTTGCTACACAAAAACACCACTGTTCGTGGGAACAGGAAGTGATACTCAACACCAAGTGACAACGCCATTCACTTTTTCTATGTGCAAAAAATATATAAAGTAATAAACAGCAGTATCTCCCATGTGCTCTGGTGAAATGCTGATGTCAGTGTGGTGTCATGACTCACCTGATACAGCCTGTCTCTAATCAGTGCAAATGTCAGCTCTACGTCACTTGGTCGAACGCTGATCGTAGGGTGTCATCACAAGAGTCCTCTAGTGGGAAATCCACAGCTTGTTGCAGACTGGTGCTCATCTTTACCTCTGAGAAACCTGGCCTCTCTCTGATTGGCTATAAACGTTCCTCTAGCTGTTTCTGTTCAGTACCACTGACTTTTACAGCCTTTTATCAGCAATGCTGCTTCCATCAAGTTCAAAATGAGCTCACAGTTTAAATATTTGACATATTTTCTGTTCTACTGTGAATAAAATGTGGCTTTGATGATTTATAAATCACTGTATTCTGTTTGTATTCACATTTTTACAAAGCCTCCTAGTGTCACGGTCTGTGGGGGGGCAGACGGTGTGGAGGACCCAGGTGTGGACACAGGCGGGAGGCGGAGCTAATTCTAACCAAAGGCGAGCGTTTGTTTTGAGCTGATAAATCAAAACTATTGCACTGTGACTAGACTGCTATGGACTGACTATGAAACTATAGATTAACTATGATTTCTATGATGGGGAACGATACACACTGGACGTGATGAGGAACGAATGGAAACACTCAGAATAAATACACAGGAGGTGAGGAGGGGACACAGCTGACACAAATTAACATGATCACACCACAGGAGAAAGTAGAAACAAAACAATGAGCTCTTCAAAATAAAACAGGAAACATGGAGACTTAAACCAGACGTGAAACACATGACAAGAAACCAAACAGAAAAACAAGGAGACAGATGACAAAAACGACTTGACCTCAACTAAAACCTAAATAAGAATAACCCTCAATCACAAACCTAACATGAGAAGCTCAGCAATCCAAAATAAAATTCAAAAGGCCCAGCCTGTGACACCTAGAAACACCTGCTTTGTTTCTGGTAACAGATCGTTGTTTACAATTAGCCCTGTTGCAGAAGCCAGGGTAAAGCTGGTCCTCACCTAGCAGGTTTCTCCCAGTCGAGGTGCCAAACTCTTTGTTGCTCTCACTGACGCCTGCAGCCGTCCTGCACCTGTCAGGACTCGTCCTGAACTATTTTCAGCTCTAAACGAGCAGCTTTTATCCCACAGTTTCACTCACACTGCATCTCTCACGCACACACATGAATGTTGTAAAAACAACCTGTTCAGCACACTGAGAGTCACCTCACACATTTTTAATTCCCCCTTTATCCACAGAGGCTCAGCAGGAAACGTTACAAAAAGGGAAGTAAAGCCTAAAAGCTCTCGGAGCAAAAGAACTTTAAGAACTTTAAGTGCTTTAAGTACTTTAAGTGCAATGGAGCCTCATCAGGGATCAGTCTTAACACACACAATGTCAGCTGTGACCAGGATCTGTATTTACTGCAAGCTGTTTGTTGTCACACCTTCTCTCCAGCTCCACGTGATGAGCTGCAGAGTCAGAGATCCAGATGTTGTCCACAGAGAGAGGACACGTTTCAGTGAGCTGTACAACCGCTCATATCTTCAGTCGTTGTGTTTTTGTGGTTCAGAACTGCTCAGTCACACACAGAGAAACGAGCTTCCTCCATTCTTCATGAACACCAGCGAATGCTCCAGGAGCAAAAATATTCAGTTCATCCATCCACTTCTGCTTATCCGGGGCCGGGTCGCGGGGGCAGCAGCCCAAGCAGAGAGGCCCAGACCTCCCTCTCCCCAGCCACCTCCTCCAGCTTATCTGGGGGAACACCAAGGCGTTCCCAGGCCAGCCGAGAGATATAATCTCTCCAGCGTGTCCTGGGTCTGCCCCGGGGCCTCGTCCCGGTGGGACATGCCCAGAACACCTCACCCAGGAGGCGCCCAGGAGGCATCCTTGTCAGATGCCCGAACCACCTCAGCTGGCTCCTTCCAATGTGGAGGAACAGCGGCTCTACTCTGAGCCCCTGCTGGACGCCCGAACTCCTCACTTCTATCTCTAAGGTAGAGCATCTGCATCACTCCAGCTGCAGCACCAATCTGTCTGTCAGTCTCCCGTCACTCGTGAACAAGACGGATACTTAAACACCCGCGCTTGGGACAGGAACTCGTCCCCGGCCCGGACTGGGCACTCCACTCTTTTCCAGCTGAGGACCATGGCCTCAGATTTGGAGCTGCTGATTCTCATTCCCAGCGCTTCACACTCGGCTGCAAACCGTTCACGTGTGAAGCCACCAGAAACACATCATATGTGATAATGTAAACAGAATTGGTCCTGCCACTGAACCCTGCAGAGCTCCATAAGTAACCTCAGCGTGTGAAGAGGACTCTCCTTTCACATGATAGATGTTAGATAGATATGATTGCACTGAAGGCTCCACTGGGGTCTAGCCGGACAAACACACACAGTGTGATGAAACAAAGAGCACGTCTGCAAACAGACACCATGGAAACTGTGTGTAAATATTTATCACATCCAGATGTTTGCACTGACACAGTGAGCAGATCCAAACCATCTGCTGCTGTAAGGTACACTCATCAGGAAACCAGACCTCGGGTCCACTCAGAGCCTGTGTCTGTGACCTTTAGCGCGTCTGTAGAGTTCACAGTGATTCTGACTCCTCGCTGCTTTACAAGACGCAGCTTTTATCTGACTAATGATGACAAATCCATCAACACAAAACTTTCTCTTTACTGCAGTGGGCTAAATGTCCACTGAAAGGGCAAAGTCACTCGCTGATATTTTTAACTCTGTGAAAGAGCGCTGGCTCATTCAGGGTAAGGTGTGGCGCGGTGTGGCTCAGCTGCAGGGCAGGGGTGGAGCAGTGGGTAGGGTGTGATGTCAGGGAGGCGGACTCGCACGCGTGGCCCCATTATCTATTCATGTGTCGCCTGATAAAGATGTCGCTGCGACCTGAGGAGAGGGTGTGGTGTGTGTGCTACAGAAGCAGGGCAGGTGGAAAGCCAGCCAATGAAAAACGTGCTGTTGTCGGCTCATTCACCGCCACAAAGCACTTTTAGCAACTTTAAGAGTCTAAATACATCTTTAAGCACTTTTTGAAACAGACCAACACAAACTAGCCATCCATCAGTAATGGTGATAGGCTCACTCATACTTCACAGGAAGTGACCTCATCTTGGCGCTCTACCGTTTGTGGCATCCTGCAGAAGTCTTGGACCAACATGTTTGTTTTGATATAAAAGGAGTCTAAGAATTTCTGTGTGATCTCAGTCTGAACAGGTGAAACTAGTTATTCCTGACAGGTTTGCACATTTACCTGAGTGTGTAACAAAACACTCTCTTCAGTCAGCATCACCTTTAGTCCCCACTGCTAGGAGCACCTGGACAGCTGGACACAGGTAGAGTTGGCCCATGTTGTCTCCTTCCTGTCATTAAAGGTCTCTCAGAGACAACAATTTACACCTTTAATGACAATAAAGCTTCAGTTAAACAGTCACACTGCATCTGTTAGTGCCAGAGCTCTGCCCAGACAATAACAGTCCTTCCAAGGAACTCTTTGCCCCTCCCACTTTGCTGATGTAATGTGATGACTCAGGAGTGTTCCTCATCTTAAAGTGGAGCGCAAAAGTATAAAAGAGGTCATAGCGTGCAGGGTCACTCATTCGATCACTTCACACCGTGACAGCAAGGAGACGACAACATGGACGGTCTGCAGGTGAGTGCTGGGCAGGTGACGATGGCAGGAAGCCTGAATAAGTCTGAGAGCAGAAGAAAGCGCACACAAGGACAAGCATGTACAGCTTTAAGAGAGGAGTGCCAGCTCACTGAAGATACATGAAGTCAGAGGAGGAGGAAGGTGAAGGGTTAAAGGAGTCCTGAGATGAAGACTTTTCTCTGATTTTACGACTGACTGCAGATTTAAACACGTTTAATGCAGTTCAGACTTCTTCACTCTCTGGAAGTCCATGACAGGAGGTGCCTGGTCTGTGGTTTTTGCTCTGCGCTGGTCTGATATGGTCTGTGAGCATTTGTGACTCCTCAGATCAGATCAGCTTGTTCTGGCTCGTTTTTTGCTGATACGTGCAGAGGGGTGGAGCCTCATTCTCAGGAATCCACATTTGTTGAACTTTGTTTCTGTCTCCTAGCAACAGGGTTTGAACTGATTGTTTACAGATTAAGATTAGGTGAACATGTGTCTAAAGTTGGATCGCTGAATCTGGTTTCTATCCAGGTGTGTTTGTTACCTTACAGGACAGAGCAGATTGGGCTAATAGAAAGGACTTTAGCTTCAGGTATACTCAGGGTATAGCTTCAGTATAGCTCAGGCAGGTGCGCTATAGTTATGCCCTTCTTACCTGACACTTTGTTGTCCAACTGTCTATGTGTCTTATCCCAGGTGAGCATTGCATGTCTGCTGGTGAAGATGACCTTTGTACAAGGGGTTGCAGGGAGCTGTCCCACCTGTGCACCAGGTAAGGAGTCCTAATGTGTGTTCTCCTGCAGCTGAAGCTTTGACTCAAACAGATCTACCTGTGCACACCTGCGCATGTCTCTTAGCTCATGTGTGTGTCTCTCAGGTTTCTTCCTAGTGAAGAACTGCTCCAAGACTGTAGGGATCGGGTGCAAAGACTGTACTGATTGCTCGGGTAAGAACACTTTCAGTAAAAGGGCTGGACTTACCTATTTGCAATCAGTCACTGCTTGATTTGTCCTCCTATGTGTCCTCCAGCTTTACATCGGGACACTCTATCTGAGTGCACGCAGTGGACTGATGCTGTGTGCGGGAACCAAACTGTGACCACGGTGACAGTCACCACGGTGACCACTGCTGGACCTCCTGGTAGGCTCACCTGTTCATCCTTCTTCTTCACACGGCTTGAGAGGAACCTGAAGTTCTTATCACTGTCCTTTTTCTCATCCACAGTCTTCCCTGGTGAAATGTGGATCATCCTAAGTGTGATGTAAGGATAACTCTCCTGTAATTATTAAGTGGCCTCTAATCACTTTTTAATCAATCAGTCAACACTCTGTGATGAGCTGTTCATCTGTTATTGATTCCTTCCTTCATCTGATCCTTTTAACCTACTAGTGCTCAGTGTTTTCTCTTCCTGTTTGTGTTTTTGTATTAAACGGATGAAGGCTTCTGATTGGATGTTTAGCTGGACTTAGTTTTATCTGCATTACAATTGGTTCTTTTTTGAAGGGGTGGAGCTAACTGTGTTTCTATATCTGCAGATCAGTGTCTGTGTTCCTGGTTCTGGTGCTCGCTCTGGTTCTCTCAATGCTATCCCAGCGGTACAAGCAAAAGAAAGGTAACAATCTCCACAATCTCCACCCCCTCAAACATCCACCTGCCCCTCAGGTAACAGGCCCTCTGACCATGTGACTCACCTGCTTGTTTCTTCTGCAGCTTTGTACCTGCCCTGAATGAAAGCAAGTCATTCTGAATGCCTCTCAGCACCAACGTCTTAGGGACAAGCCACTGTCCATGATGGCCAAAGCAGCAGATCCAGCTCTCAGAAACCAGAAACGTGGAGTCCAGGTCCAGGGCAGGTTTAGAGTCCAGGTCCTGGGTGGATTAAAGACCAGGTCCAGGCCGGGCTCATGAGTCCAGGTCCAGGTCGAGCTCATCATTCCAGGTCCTGAGTGGATCAGAGTCCAGGTCCTGGGTGGGATTAAAGTCCAGGTCCTGTCCGGGGTCAGAGTCCACCTGTAGACTGGTTTGATCCACCCATTATACTTCACATCCAGGCCACCCTATAAGAATACAAATGTAGACCAGGTGTAGACTAGGTGTAGTTCAGGTGTGAAGTAAGTGCAGCTCGGATGTAGCTCACACGTAGACCAGGTGTAGCTCAGGTGTAGAGAAAGTGCAGCTCGGATGTAGCTCACACATAGACCAGGTGTAGCTCAGGTGTAGAGAAAGTGTAGCTCGGGTGTAGCTCACACATAGACCAGGTGTAGCTCAGGTGTAGAGAAAGTGCAGCTCGGATGTAGCTCACACGTAGACCAGGTGTAGCTCAGGTGTAGAGAAAGTGCAGCTCGGATGTAGCTCACACATAGACCAGGTGTAGCTCAGGTGTAGAGAAAGTGTAGCTCGGGTGTAGCTCACACATAGACCAGGTGTAGCTCAGGTGTAGAGAAAGTGTAGCTCGGGTGTAGCTCACACATAGACCAGGTGTAGCTCAGGTGTAGAGAAAGTGTAGCTCGGGTGTAGCTCACACATAGACCAGGTGTAGCTCAGGTGTAGAGAAAGTGCAGCTCGGATGTAGCTCACACATAGACCAGGTGTAGCTCAGGTGTAGAGAAAGTGCAGCTCGGGTGTAGCTCACACATAGACCAGGTGTAGCTCAGGTGTAGAGAAAGTGCAGCTCGGGTGTAGCTCACACATAGACCAGGTGTAGCTTGGGTCTATAAAATAAGTCTGTAATTTGTCACAGCTCACCCAGAACCCCCCCACCCCAGCATCCTCCCGATCAGCTGTTTCATTTCCTATATGTCCCATAATGCAACTTTACCTCTGCAGAGGCGACAAGCTGAGAGTAACGTGTGTAAAATCAGTGGAATGACCTTTAACCCTTTCACTGTGAGTGTGAGATGTCTGGATGAGCTATTTCAGTCAGTAGTGATGCTTATTTATTGATTCTGGATCAATAAATCTGATCACCTCTGTAAACTGAACGTGTTGTAAACCTAAATCTCTTTTAAATGTTGAAGTCATTATGTACTTGTGTGCTCCTGTTTATTCAGAAATCTGTGACAGTTTTATACTTTAAACTTTCTTTGGTACTTCAGGTGTGTATTAGATAATCTGCTGTATGAACAGAGTGTGTGTTTGTATCACATAATAAACTCTAAACTAAAAACATAATGACTCTCGCCATGGATTCATCTGTTTTATTGTAAGCTAGGAGGTTGTAATGTCAGGCTCACAGAAGAAGATTTACTGTTTCCAGGATTAATTTACTCCCACAGATGTAATATTATCTACAGCTACTCTTAGTACCATTGATGTTAAGTTAGACTCTTTTTCTCCAATTGATCTTTCTGAGTTAACTTCAATAATTACTTCCTCCAAACCATCAACCTGTCTTTTAGACCCCATTCCTACAAAACTGCTCAAAGAAGTCCTGCCATTAATTAATTCTTCCATCTTAAATATGATCAACCTATCTCTAATGATCGGCTATGTACCACAGGCCTTCAAGCTGGCTGTAGTTAAACCTTTACTCAAAAAGCATCTCTAGACCCAGCAGTCTTAGCTAATTATAGGCCAATCTCCAACCTTCCTTTCATATCATATCCTTGAAAGAGTAGTTGTCAAACAGCTAACAGATCATCTGCAGAGGTTTATTTGAAGAGTTTCAGTCAGGTTTCAGAGCTCATCACAGCACAGAAACAGCTTTAGTGAAGGTTACAAATGATCTTCTTATGGCCTCTGACAGTGGACTCATCTCTGTGCTTGTCCTGCTAGACCTCAGTGCAGCGTTCGATACTGTCGACCATAATATCCTATTAGAGCGATTAGAACATGCTGTAGGTATTACAGGTACTGCACTGCAGTGGTTTGTATCATATCTATCTAATAGACTCCAGTTTGTGCATGTAAATGGAGAGTGCTCTTCACACACTGAGGTTAATTATGGAGTTCCACAGGGTTCAGTGCTAGGACCAATTCTGTTTACATTATACATGCTTCCCTTAGGCAGCATCATTAGAAGACATAGCATACATTTACACTGCTATGCAGATGACACCCAGCTCTATCTGTCCATGAAGCCAGATAACACACACCAATTAGCTAAACTGCAGGAATGTCTTAAAGACATAAAGACCTGGATGGCTGCTAACTTTCTGCTTCTTAATTCTCAGCAACCATCTTTTATGAACTCTCTTAACAAGGTCAAGCAGAAAAATCAAGATGATTGAAGGTTTTTTATGATGAGGTGATAGCTTATCAGTTATCATCTCCTCGATTGATCATCTTAAAACTAATAAATCTCCTGGAACTGATGGTTAGCAACCTTTCTCTGAAGAGCTAGCTCCATTACTGCTAGACGTTATATTAGAGAGGATTGGAAAAGGCTCTTTATCTCCTGCACTAACAGAAGACATAATCCCCACACCTAATGTGGTTATTGATAACTGGAGACCTAATTGAATGCAGACGACAACATTTTTGCCTCAACACTGGCTTTTCTGGAGCCGATCATTGATGAAACCCAATCTGGTTTCATGAAAAACTCACTGTAATCAACATTTCTATGCCCTGGTGATAACCTAATCCTTTGCCTGGACTTTTAGAAGGTCTTTGATATGTTAGAACTTTATATTTCAAAGCATTGAAAATGTTGGCTCTGGTGACTTCTTCTGTCAAGCTGTTAAAACATTGCATTTTACAGGCTCCATAAGATTAAGACGGTGAACATCCCCATGATTCAAGCTGAGTCGGGGGAGGAGATCAAGACTTCCACTGCTTTAATAAAGACAATGGATTTAAAACAACATCCACTCCATCCATTCTCTTATCTTCATCAGGGTTGGAGGGGGGCTATCCCAGGTGTGATAGGGCGAGAGGTGAGGTAGACCATGGACAGCTCACCAGCCTATCACAGGACAAACAGTGAGACAGACAACCATCTGCATGGCAATGTTCCCTCTAAGCTGCGCACTGCCGGCACGGTCTCTGCACACAGAAAATCTGCGTCGCGCACAAAAAAAAAAATCTAACCTGAATTGAAATTAAAGTAAATACCTTAACAATTCAGTTTTGCAGTGTTAGTCAGTGACTGGCTGCTCCCGTGTGGGATCAGAACGATGCCACCTTATCCCATAGTCCAGACATGGCATTTAGTCGTTTAGGAAGGGGGGAAGTTTTAGGAGTGACGGCGTGTTTTGAGATGTGAGAGACTTGAGACGTTTAGCGCAAATCTTGTGTAGTTAGTGTGTAGTTAGTTTGTAGTTAGTGTGTAGTTAGTGTGTAGTTAGAGTGTAGTTAGTGTGTAGTGTAGTCAGTAGTGTTGTGTGTGTCAGAACAATGAGGCGCCTGCTGAGTGTTACAGGTGTTACAGCAGTGACACATCTGCTGTTGTCAGGCCTGCAGGTATCAGGCTGTTGTTCTCCTTCATCTCATAGTGGACACAAATTATTTTTTGGAGCGGCACAAATAATTTGTGTGGCATCAGATTTGATGCAGAACAGCTGATTGTTCTGTAAATAGTTTGAAATGTTTATTTAAAAAACGCCTTGGCTGCATTTTTAGGTAAACAGCTGCAAAACACTTTGTTGTTTGCAAAACTCAGTTACTTTTTTGAAGAAGTAACTATATAATTAACTGCCCAACATTTGGTCATTATTTACTGTATGTTGCAGACAGAGTTACAGACTCTCTCCCAGACCACAGACTCAGAATACAAGTCAGAGCTTTATTAAGAAAATATATATATATTTTTTTACTTCCAATAGTGTTAACATGCTACAGGTCATGGACAAGATTTTATTTTTCGTTGTAAGTGGGCTAAAGCACTTAATTAAAAGTAGTGTAACGTGAATGCTGTAATTTGATTACTTTAATAAACATGTAACTTGGATGGATTGGATGCTGGCGTGACCACAGTGCACACGTCTGCTGTTGCTCACAGTGGTCCAAGGGACGCTCAGGGAGTTTGTGTGTTCGCGCAGACACGTGAAACATTACAGGGAACACTGCTCACGGGTAATATAAACCAACTAACCAAGCCCACTAACTGTGGGAGAAAACCAGAGTAGCCACTGCAAACGCAGCCGGACTGTGGGTCTGAACCAGGACCTTCTTGCTGTGGGGCAGCAGTGCTAACCACAGCACCACCGAGCTGTCGACCCAGACTTTAAGAAACTAGGAAAAGTATGATTACAGCTCGGTACTGCTTCTTCTTTGTGTTGACAGGTTGAACACAGCAACCACCAGCAGCATGCACGTGGTGTGTGCGGGTGTCTGCCTCTCACAGTGATTCTCCTCGCGTGTGATCTTGTAACATCGGGAGTCCAAACACTAAGACACTAACTGATACGATCACCATAGAAACGTGAAATCACTTAGTTCACGTTCCATGTTAGACTGTTGTAAGCGTCACACCCTCCAGTTTCAGTTTACTGAGCGAATTGATAAACATCTGTAACCACCAACAACTCTCAGTAAAGACTAATAACGAAACGAAGCAGCAGCAGGAGGCGTTGTTGCGGCAACCAAACAAATAGCGTTACCGTGGTAACAGCAACGTCACTCGGAGAGTTTCTGCTGACGTGCGCGTCATCAGCCCTGTGCGCAGAGGTGAGAGGTCACGTGTCTGACTCACCCGGATGAACCTCATTGATCACCGATGTCAGAGACTTATTATTAGGACTTAAAGTATTCACTAATAAGAACATGACGATAGGTAACACCGCAATAAAGGACAAACAATTTAATAATAAGTTCATCTCTAATACCTCTAATACTACAATGTACCTGCCTTCACATCTAAGGATGTTCTTTACTTTATGGACAATCTGGATTGTGACATCTCAGATGTTGTCATTTTGTAATAGTGCTACGTAAGTTTTTATTCATTTATGTAAGTGGAAGAATGCGTCTCCTATGTTTGCCGTCATCTTGAATTACTTTTGTCAATATTTTAAGTCACTTAAGCTTATTCCAAATATGAACCAAAAAACTGCTGTACTATAAATACTTGCTATTCTAATTTTCCTGCCTGTGTCAAAAGTAGTGATGGGACGTTCTGTATCGAGGCTTCGAAGCGTGTGTCAAGTAATGGAGGGGGCGTTTCCGCGAAGCGCGTATCGAGGCTTGCTTCATTTATGGGAGGAGCTGAAAATGATGACGTCCGAAGCCTCGCTGCCCGGCTGTACCACGTGACTGGTTCAGGAAGCGGTTCGAACTTTGCCGCGAGCTATGACAGCGGTATAAACCCCTCAGACCCCATTCAAAATGTGGGCGTTTGATGGAGAGTTAGAGACAGTTTAGAAAAAAAAGAAATCGCCTACGACCTGCCACAGTGGAGAAACTGTTGTTTCTAAATAAAAACCAATGATGTGTCCCCTAAACACTAATCACTGTCCTTGCCTCAATGTTACAAAAGCACAACCACTGTCCACACCTCACCTCACAGTATATGATCATTTCCATTTTAGGCATTTCCAAATGATCATTTTCCATACTGCCACTATAAATATACACAGTATACTGCATCACTACAATATACATGTTTTACACACTCCTTTTGTTGTTGACATTTACAGGCTGTGTGCAAAATGCCACACTCTTCAAATTCATGCCAACTAATATTTTTACGTCCAGTAGGTGTCCTGCTAGAGCAAATGAAGCTTCATGAAGCTTCGCGTTGGGGTGAACCAATTGGATGAAAAGCTTCAGTGCTTCATGAGGCTTCATCTGCCCATCACTAGTCAAAAGGTCTATGTTCCTTATTTCTTTACCCTAGAAACTTTTATTTTCTCCCTGTAAAGTTATAAAAAAGAAAAAGACTTATTATTAGGGCGTTTCATGTTTTAAATAAACTTTATTTAAAGTTTTTGAGCGTCCCCCTGGCGTGCACGCGCCTCCGCACATGCTCGTTCTCGCCGTGTGTCGTCACGTGCTGCGATTGGCTAAAAGGACACCACCCAGTGTACAGCACGCATGCGCAGTGTGGCAGGATAGGAGCAGAGTTTTGAGTTCAGTGGCGCTTACTGCTTGCAGCAACAGCACGCGTACGGCTGACACACGCACACCTCCACAGACACCGGGAGCACGCACAGCTGCAGACCCGGCCGAGGAGCTCCACAGTCGGCATGAGGATCGAGTTCGCCCCGCTGAACGTCCCGCTGCGGAGGAGGCTGCAGACCGCCGCCGTCGTGCAGTGGATCTTCTCCTTCCTGGCGCTAGGTACAGTCACGTGACCTGCCGAGACACACGTAGAGACAGTGATTGATCAGTGTGATCAGGGTCGTTGATTAATCAGCACAGCGTGCAGTAGTATTGATCTGCAGTCACTCTCAGGCGAGTCCTCAGCAGCTTCAGCCTGTAGGTGGACCCTGCAGGTGGACCCTGCTGTGCTCCGCAGGTGTTTGCGTTTGGCTTCACTGTCCAATCAGAGGCACATCACAGGAAAACTGAAGGATTTCACAGCTTCAGGTGTTAAAAAGGATCCTCCCACTTCTACCTGTTCATTTGTATTCGGATGTTTTATGTGATGTTTGAGTTTATCTGATGTTACACACTCATTTTTATTTTCACCTGGTAAAAGGTTTAAAGAGGCGGAGCTTAGACACACACACCTGTTAGGTGTAGATCAGCCTGGTCACTCAGAGAGCACCTGAACGCCTCAGCTCACCTGTCTGCCTCACCTGTCTCCCAGCTCAGTGCTGTTTGGCGGCCTTCGTCCTCCTCGCCCTCTCTGATTGGTGGATGGTGGCTCTGCTCTACGCTGGCTGGCTGTGGCTGGACTGGGACACACCCACCAATGGGGGTCGAAGGTCACAGTGGATGAGGAGGTGGAGTGTGTGGGAGCACTTCAGAGACTACTTCCCGCTGACGGTGAGCGATCCCTGAATATTGGTTACTGATCATTCATCAATCACTACTGATCAGCGATCGATCAGCGCTGCTGTTCGCTGATTGATTACCGATCAGTGATCGATCAATCGGTGATCGATCACTGATCGGTGATCGATCACTGATCGGTGATCGATCACTGATCGGTGATTGATCACTGCTGGTTTGTCTGCAGCTGCTGAAGACGGTCGACCTGGACCCGAAGAAGAACTACATCTTTGGATTCCACCCACATGGTAACAAACACACCTGTACACCTGCCCTTTTTAGTCCCGCCCCCTGGTGTGTGTCTCCATGCATGTGCCTGTCCTCAGGTGTGCTGGTGGCGGGGGCGTTTGGGAACTTCTGCACGGAGGCGACGGGTTTCTCTCACCTGTTTCCTGGACTCAAGCCTCACCTGCTGATGCTGCCGTTCTGGTTCCGAGTGCCGTTCTTCAGAGAATACATCATGTGTGGAGGTAAGGACCTGTGAGCTCAACTGTGCTGGTCATGTGACAGCGGTCTGTGTGCTGATTGGAGGACAGTCATGCTCTGTTAATGACGCTCCTTTAAACTCTACGCTCCTTGGACTCTTTGTCGCTGTGACCTCCTCCAGCTGTTGTAATCCAGCTGTGCTTTCATCACAGCGTCTCCATCGGGCTTCAGTTGCTCCATCAGCCCTTTGGACTCTGGGCTGCAGGTCAGCAGGGAGGAGGCTGACACAGGCTCTCTGATTGGCTGCCTGACCACACGCAGGGTCACATGGGTCGATGTGTCCCAGCTATCGAGCACCTGGTCGTGTGACTCCGGCTCGGCTCCTGTTGCCCCCTCGGTGCGTGCACCTGTGTCACCTCGGGTCAGACTCACCTGAGGGAGGAAGCGGGGTCATGTGACACCTGGTGGTCTAATGAGGAACTGCAGGATGGAGATTTAGAACATCGTCGTGAGGGTGTGACGAGCGCAGTGTTGATGGAGTGATGGGTGGAGCTGGTGTGTCAGGGTCTCACCTGTGAACCTGTGTATTCTCTGGACCGAAGGTTGATTCCATCTGGATCAGTAAGAGCTGCAGCAGGGATTCAGTCAGTGTTTTTATCTCTAACTAAACTGTTTCTGTTGTTTGATATCTGGTTGTACTTTTTTCTTCTTGTAAGAAACAAACATCTGCCTTTAGTCTGACAGGGCGGGTGATGGTTTTGGTCCTTTTCAGCCGACACCCGTACCAGCCCGAGGTCAGTGTTAGCGATGACGGGCCGATGGGGTCTCCAGGCCTCGAGGGCCGGGGTCCTGCAGGTTTTAGATGTGTCCTTGATCCAACACAGCTAGGGCTGCTCGATTATGGCAAAAATGATCATCACGATTATTTTCACTGACATTGAGATCTCGATTATGTGACGATATTTATTTAACAATAACAATGTGTTGAATAATGACTTTAAAGATTGTCAAAAAATAATATAAAATAGTGCAAATACTGATAACAGTGCAAATGTTTGCAATATAAAAATGAATGAAAAATGTAAACATCTGTGTTTAGTGAACTTTGCAGTGTTGCTCTGTGGTGCAGCTACGACACCGTAGCAAAGTTTACACACTGTGTCCACTTGATCCACGTCTGACTGAACCCATAATGTTTCCACACCACTGAAGGTTTTTACCTCTTTTCAACCAACAGCAGTCACTCTCCTCTCCAAATAACTTCTGCTCAGCTTTCCGAGCTTCCCTCGGGTCCTCTTAATCAGCGGTCCCCAACCCCCGGGCCTCGGACCGGTCCGTAAGTCGTTTGGTTCCGGGCCGCGAGAGTTGAGGCTCAGGTGTGAAATGTATGGTTTTTATCGATTTTCAGCGTTATTTTGTTATCGTTTTTATCGTTAACTCTGTTTTCCTGGGTCTTTTCAAGTGTGTTATGAATAAATCTTTTATTCGGTACTAGTTTTATTTTGTTGTATTTATCTGCGACACCTTAAAGGCCGGTCCATGAAAATATTATCGGGCATAAACCGGTCCGTGGCGCAAAAAAGGTTGGAGACCGCTGCTCTTAATTGTTGTGACACGTGTTCGAAATGCAGAGAGGTGCGCTCGATTTGCCACACGGAGCAGCGCGAGAGTAAAGCGGGAGGGAGGGGCTATTGGCTCAGTCATTTTTAATGATTGTTGAAAATTCGATTAATTGAGCAGCCCTAAACACGGCTGATTTAAAGGCTAAATGACTTCAACACGTACTGAAGCTCTCCAGAGGCTGGGAATGAACTACTCATGCCAGTCAGGTGTGGAGACCCACCGGCCCTCGAAGCCTGGAGTTCCCCAGCCCTGTCCTGGACGATGAACGTGGTGAAAGTCGATCTGATTGTCAGGTGGAAGGTTTTTGGCGGAGCGCTTTAACGGTGGTGTGGGGGGAGTGGTCTGAGCTCAGTTTCATCAGTCTGTAGGTCGCTGGTGTCTACATGGCCTCTATGCCTTGTGGTAACCATGGTAACAGGTGAGGGGAGGAGTCACTTGTCACCCGTGTCTCTGTCAGGTCTGGTGTCCAGCTCCAAGTCCAGTCTCTCGTACCTGGTGAGCCGTCCCGAAGGAGGGAACGTGGCCGTCGTCGCAGTGGGTGGAGCTTCCGAGGCTTTGGACGCTCGGCCCGGAGCTCTCACCTTACAGGTACGTGTAGTCCTGCTGTGACCGCGACTCGCAGCTCCGCCCCATCGCGGTTACATCACTGATGTAGAAAGAGGAAGCTGTGTGGAAACACACCGCACTCAGTGACATCATCGGGTTATTAGCACAGTGAAACATGAGGTCAGAGGTCACAGGCTGGACTAACCACATTTTAAATTTTAAATTTTGCTTTTCCTCACCGAGCGCCGTCTCCGTCTGTTTTTCAGGTTCAAAACAGGAAGGGCTTCATCAAACTGGCTCTGAAACATGGGTGGGTGGAGCCTGTAAAGAGGGCGGGGCCGAGAGGGGCAGGACTATCACCTGACTGACTGTGTTTGTCTGTGTGCAGAGCTCAGCTGGTTCCCGTCTTCTCCTTTGGAGAGAACGAGCTGTTTGATCAGATCGAGAACCCGACCGGCTCCCCTCTGAGGAGGCTGCAGGTCAGAGGTCACACCCCACATCACCGTAGACGCTTCAGGGTAACCTGCTCGATAAAGGAAGCACAGGGGGCCCTCACAACCTTCTACAATCATTTACCACAGCTCTGATTGACCCTATAGCAGCCTCTCAGCGGCCACAAAGCTGATACACTGAATATAATCTATTCATCGCTGCACTTTTACAGCTGCTTGAAATGACTGTGTGGCTATTATGGGATACCAGTGTGTTATCCTGTGTCTACAGAACCGACTGCAGAGCATCATGGGAATAGCCATGCCTTTGTTTCATGCCCGAGGAGTTTTCCAGTACAGCTTCGGCCTGATACCCTACAGGAAGCCCATACGCACCATCGGTACGAGCACACAGCTTCAACCCGACCCTGACTCAGTGTTTATCCCAGCTTAATATAATGCTAACCTGATGCTGTTGCACTGTCGTTCCTCTAATATAGACTCAGAGCTAGCCTAATGGTAACTCCATCTGTATCCCGTGATGACTCAATGCTAACTTGATGCTATTGCACCGTCCTGCGCCTGGCGCGTCCTGCCATTGTTGCACACTTGTCCTTTATGTCGTCCTGTGTTGATTGTGTTGAACACTGTGTCGTTTCACTGTGTACTGTATGGTTAAAAGGACCATCAAGCCTCTTCACTTGACTTGCTGACCTTTATGGTGTTCATCTAATGCTAAACCACAGCTAACCAAGTGTACACCACACTGAGCACTAGGAGGGGGTTGTGTTGGTCTGCTTTAGTCCCTTTGAGTCCGTATCAGCTCCCGTTCCCATCTCAGTTTTTAAACACCCTCTACCCTTTATCTCTGGCCCAGTGTCAGCCTGTGTCAGCCCCGTTGGCTGCTTGTTGGGTTTATCTAGGCACAAAGCTGCTGGAACACAAGCCCAAACTGCACAACCAAACCGACAAGACGGAGCTCTTTGCCCTTGTTAGCGAGGGACGTCAGCCCAGGCCTTCACCTGTCCTAATTGAGTATGCAATTACAAATACATGTGGCATTGTTAAGCAGGTATACCTGAACAACATCAGTGTCTGTAGTCTGTGTGCGTGGGTGCAGCTGTTCCATAGATAGACATGCAACCTTTCAATGCACTTAAACTGTGTGTCTGCAGGACAGCAGAGTAGGCGTCTCGCTAAATGATCAGAACAGGAGGTTGCAATAGGTCATGTGTCAGATGAGCATCTAAAGGTCAGGACAGTTTCTAAAGCTCTGATGGAAATGATAACGTCGAGGCTGCTTCCTCGTCTCGTGGTACACAAGTGCACACAGAATCTCATCAGACCTAACAAGGATCTGATTGTTATCAGCATACGAGTGATGTATGTTTCTAAGCATAAAGGACGATATAAAAAATCAATTCCAACACTGCTGTCAGCCTCATGCCTCTCTCTGCCTCTGCCCTCAGTGGGGAAGCCCATCCCAGTGGTCCAGACTCCGAGTCCCAGCAGCGAGGACATCGAGAGTCTTCATAAAGTCTACCTGCAGAACCTCGCTGAGCTCTTCGAGCAACACAAACGCAGCTACGGCCTTGCTGACGACCAGCACCTCGCCTTCATCTGATGGAGCGCGTGAACATTGAACTATGAACTACATTCATGTAAACACCTGACCTGTGTGTGACTTGCATGTGATTTCACTATGAGTTGGATCTGCTTGCAGAGCCTGTTGACTTAAATTGGAAATTCCAAAGCTGCTATCAGGAAGCACTGATTACAATAGCAAAAGCTAACAGTGCTGGGAGGAGCCATGCATTTAAATAGGAGCTAACACACAGTGGGAAGCATTCTTGCAGGAATCTGCCTGTAATGGGCTTTGCTAACGTTAATGCTAATGGAACTTTCATGGTACGTTTAAGGGTGTCATAAAGACTACTCTCGTGGGTTTATGTGCAATAAATCATGTAATAGGATCACAGGTAAATGGACTGGTTCTTATTTTGTGCTTTCCTGCTTCGAGCACTCCTAGCGATTTACACAATTCACCCACAGTCATACTCCGATGGATGCGTCAGAGAGCAACATGAGGTTACAGTCTTACTCGAGGATGTTTTGCATGCGGACCGGAGCAGACGAGGGTCGAACCACGAGCCCTCCGGTTAGTAGCTCTGCTCTAACCTGAGCTACAGCCATGAGCTGTGACTGATGCTGAGCGTCTGCTCGGCAGCAGGTTATGTTGAGAGGGGACGCTCATGGGGATCTTCTGACCTGTGAATTTCCCCCAGAGAGCCGAGGTTACCGGAGACATAAATAAATACACTTCACGATTCACATTGATCTGATTTGAATGATGCAATATTCAATAAATTCTGGTAATTGGATTCCACGAAAGCGTGTCAACAGGAAGCAGAGGTCCGACGGCACGTGCACGCACATGCTGCTGAGAGCAGAGGTATCACAGGTTTCATCCCTCTGGACAAAAATTCACTGAAGCAGCAGAAAAAGAAAACAACGCTTCACGTTGGAAGAACATCATGAGTTCTTTATCTACAGCTTTCAGTACCAATAATCAACTATGTGCTGCAGGCCTTCAGGCTCCCAGTCGTTAAACCGTGACGGTAACGTCTGTGGACCCAGCAGTCCTACCTAATTATCTCCACCCTTCCTGTTTGATCGACTGCAAGCAGGTATCTGCTATAAAACGCCAGGCCAGGAAAATCTGCTTTGTCTGTTTCCTCCTCAGCTACACAAAGACATCTGCTCACAGCGCCAGCTTTGGCTAAATGCATGTGTACAGTGAGGCTGAGATTGCAGAGGAATAGTGAAATAATTTGAACGCAGGAGCTTCAGAGGGTTCCTTCGACAGCACGCTGATCTGAACTCTAATACTTGTATGATTTATATTATTGTTCATTATAATATTTATGAGCTGAGCTGAATCCGGTCAGAGGTCAGTGCTGACACGCAGGCTGCTCAGTAACGCTCGCTTTCACCTTTAAAGACACACGTGTGTGCACTTTGAACCAAACTTTATTGACAACACGTTTACGGTAAAGACCCCTCCTCTCTCCCCACTGCGCAGGCGCTAACTCTGTCAGAGTCTGTCGTGCACGCGCACGTCGGTGCTCGGACGTGATCCGGATCGGACCCGGACCTGGCTGCGCGTTCACGAGCTGGTACAGAGACGCGCACGCTGTTAGGATGGAGAGGAAGAGGAGGAGCGTGCAGTGACGGAGCGCAGGGTGTTTGTTTACAGAAGAAGAGGAGGAAGAGGTGAAGCTGCGCCTCAGAAGAGTCTCGCTCCTGAAACAGCGCGAGGAGAGGAGGAGGAAGAGGAGGAAGAGTCCCCAACTTCTGACTCCGTAAACTTCCTGCACGCTCCACGGTCGGGCCGTGCTACCGCGCATGCGCCCTGAAGTTTTCACCCCATCGGAACACAATGGACCGATTGTGACGTCACCGGTTGCTTATCCGGATCTGAACCAGTGACGGCGGCGGGAGCGCGCCTCGGCTCAGCGCGTGACCGTGAGTGTTTACTGAGAAGTAAACTTTACGTAACTTTTGTTAAAATCCAAACATGTTTTACAAACACACGTTTGACAGACACACAAAGACACACGTCAGCTCCTCCCTCCACCGTGTCCAGAACATGCAGCTCTGCTGACACAGGTCGTCGTTGACCTTCATCGACCTGTGGCTCAGGGTGCGCTGGTGCTACAGGACACCTTTAGGTTCGGACACGGTGTTCGTTATGGACACGCTGTGGTTTCCACAGAAGACCAACAACTCAGCACCGCTCGGGTTCAGATCCAGGAGGCCGTTCCTCCTAACCACACCCCTCCAGGTCTCGCTGTCGTTGTCCATATGAGCACTGACGTCTCCCAGCAGGACAACAGGGTCCCCAGGTGGGGAACCCTCCAGCGCCCCACCCGGGGACTCAAGGAAAGCTGGGTACTCAGAACCGTTGTCCCGCGAATAAGTGCAGACGACAGTCACACTTAACTGCTTCCCACCAGGGAGGTGACATTCCACGTCCCAGTTACTAGTCTTGGTAGCCGGGGTTCGGCCCACCAGGGCTGCCTGACACACGTTGCACCCGACCCCTACGATGCCTCCTGCGGGTGGTGGGCCTCTTTTTACCTTTTTTGGCTGTGCCCGGCCGGGCCCTAACGGACTAAGGCCCGACCCCCAGACTCTCGCACTCGGGCACCCTCGCAGGTCTGGCTCCAGGTCGGGGCCCCGGTAACTTTATCCCAGGCAGGGTGAACATCACCATTAAAGCTGTTTTTTAAGTTATCGTCCCTGCAGAACCGTCTGCACCATGAGATACTCGTATGCTGAGATCTCCAGTAACTAGTATCATCTGGAGTACAGTCAGATTCTGACGACACAACAGCAGAATTAGACTGCTCAGCAAAAACAAATATGGCTTTATGTTATGAAGTAAAAATGTAAGTGAAACACAGGAAGTGCAATCAAAACAAAACAGGTGGGAGCTGGTCTCACTGTTTCTTACATACAACCAAAAATCAATAACTTTGTTTACAAAAGCTGTAATTTATGTTTTATTACAGTTTTATTAAAGCTCAAAGTTTTGTTGAAGCGGTGTTTCAGGCTTTGAGGGTCAGTTAGCAAAGTGACCAAAAGTCTGTGGACACACCTTCATGTTCAGAAACCAACATCATCATTATCACGTGGTCCACCTTAACTCAGCTAGCCAATCACAGCACAGCTCTGAGAACTCTGAGTGCCTCACCTGACCCGGAGAGTGAAGGGTTAAACCCTGCAGAACCTAAAAAACACACACACACACACACACACACACACACACACACACACACACACACACACACACAGTCATGTTGTGCAACAGTCTGAAGCAACACAGCTGAGCAGGGTGGAGTGAACAGGAAGTAGAGAAGAAGCAGAGTGGGATCTGCAGGGCGGTGCACTCTTCTGGACAGACAGACTGCACGAGGGGTGAGACACGTTACTGCTTTTACTCGGACCTCTGCCTCCACACACTGTGTTGGTTTTTGTGCTCTACGGGGACCTGGGTGTGTACATGCTTCTCTGAGGACTTCGAGTGTATTGTGTGTGTTAGTTTTTGTGCTTTATGTGGACGTACCAGAGGTCTGTGCATCTGACGACTTAGTCCACTGATGTAGACCACCTGCGTTTATTGTGAGGCTACGTCCCCAGGATGCGGATCAACACACGTGCACATGCTCAGTGTGTCCTGTTTGGACATAAACAGCAGTGAATGTTAGGAGGCGTACCTGTCAGGTGTCTTCACACTGGACTGTGGTTAAAGCTGAACTTTGACCCCTAAGCTCCTCCTCTGTAGATCAAAAATCCATGTTTATTCTTAATTGTGTTTAATTTTTTAAGCTTGTGTCTCTGAAATGTCCCCATAAACCACATTAACTGGTGTACTCTGCTGTGTGTCAGTGAGCCTGTGGAGTGTGTGCGTGAGAATGAGTGGTGGTAAAAAGAGGAGTGGCTTTCAGATCACCAGCGTGACTTCAGAGGTGAACCAGAGTCCAGCAGACCAATTGTCTCCTAGCGCTGTCCTGCCCATCATCCAATCAGAGGTCTCTCTGCAGTCCCCCCTCTGCAGCCCTCAGGGAAGCTCCTCCCAGCCAACCACACCCTCTCTGAAGAGGAAGTACGTCTCCCTCGATGGCGGGCAGGGGGCGGGGTCTTCCTCCAGGTTCAGGGTGGTGAGACTAGTGAGCGGAGCCGGCGGCGGAGGCCGGGGTGAATCGTATCGTCGCGGGCGATGGATGTGCACAGAGTTCACAGAGCGGCAGGAAGGCCCGGGGTTCAGGCGGGTAATGGACAGCATGAGACACGCCCACTCCTTGGAGTCCCTGGAGATGATTGGCCGGGAAAGCGAGTGGGGTGGAGTCCACTCTCAGGACAACACCCATATGCTGGCTCAGCACGTGCTGCACAGCGGCCCGCCTTCACCCACGCACCAGACGCCAGCTAATGTCCGGCTGCTCGACCACAAGGAGTCACGCCTTGTGGTCGAGCAGGGCTTAGGCTCCACCCCTCCACCACCTTCACCCCGCCCACGCTTCGCCCCAACTCCTCTGCGGCTGGATGTGGACGCCTCAGGACGGGTAAACACACACACAGACACTCGTTTTAATGCCTTAGTGAGGACATCAATCTGACATAATATTTTTGCTAGCCTCTTACCCTAACCCTCAGAAACGACCTAATCTGGACTAACCCGGACTAGCCCAGACCTAATCTGGACTAACCCGGGCCTGACCAGAACCTCATTTAACTCCAAAGCACAACCACAGTGGGCTTTATGTTCAAATGTAAAGAGAAAACCCACCAATCAGCAGCCATATCCCTACTCCTTTGTGAAGCATTTGGTTCCCACAAAGACATTTAGACAAGTATACACGCACACACACGTGTCCTACTGCCTGACTCAGGCGTGATCTCTGCACAGGTGGAGGCTGTTAGCTGCACGCCTTCTCGTTTGCGACGTAGCTGAGTTAGCAGCACCTGTTCTGCTCTGCAGTTTCACCCCTGACACACTAGGGGGCGGTGCAGCTGCTAACAGAGGTGGGGCTAGGGCGTCAGCTGCTTGTGATGTCACAGCTGCAGCTGATCGAGCTGATTGTTGATCAGGTCATTGGAATAATAAAAACATGTACGTGCAGCAGTGACATCAGCGCAACATGTGACATCATCATGACATCACTGAGGAAACCCGCTGGTATATAAAATGAATCTTTAATGTTAGAACATTGCTCGTTGTTTTTACGACAGTCACTCACACCTGTGTCTCACCTGTCAGTCTGTCCTCAGGCTGTCTCACTCTCAGCCTGGCTCCCCCCCTGCTGGACTGTACCAACCCCCTCTGACCCCCGCTCAGACGCCGTCAGGCTTCAGCCTGGACCGCACCATGTTCGACCTGCCGGGGGACGCCAGGTGAGTGTGTTTAACAGGTGTTTGTGATGTCACTGCTCAGTGGGAGGAGTCAGGATGCTTCTCAGAGGTCAGCTGATTAGTTTTCAGTGTTTGGTTTGTTTGTGATTGATCAGGTTGATTGATTGAATGATGAACCCGGACTTTCACAATAAAAGTCCACCCTGTTTGAACTGCGTGCGTCTTAGAGGGCGGTGATGTCATACAGTTTCAGGTAACAGCCAATAAAACACCTGAGAGTCAAACTGACATTAAAGACAACTAATGGACCAAAACGCCTGGAAACCAACCACAGAAATGTCAGCGATCAATATCAGTGATCAGGAATTAATTACTGATCAATACCAGTGAGTGATTACTGATTAGTTCCAGTAATGAGCAGGCAGTTGGTCGTTTCCATGGTCCCTCCGTCTGAATCAATGGGCCTCTGTCTGCGAGTGGGCGGGAGAAGAATGCTGCTGCTGCCTTGCCATTGGCTGAGACCGTGAGTGGGCAGGAGCTGGCAGGCAGCAGCCAATCAGAGAGCAGAGATGTGTGGGAGTGACAGAGAACATGAAGATCTGAAGTCTGGACGCACCTTAGTCTGAAGACAACATCTGGATACAGCTGCTGACATTTACACACCTGTGAGCTCACAAGGAGGCAGCCAATCAGGGGCCACCTGGGAAGGCGGAGTCAGAGGTATTACGATTACATTAAGCTGATTGGAGTTTGCTCTGATGGTGTGCTGTGATTAGTTGGTGCTCTGTGGTGAAGTTCTCACTGGATGTTTCCTGTTGTGCTGTGCTGTGATTGGACTGGGTTTTTTTTCAGAGTGCTGTGATTGGACTGTAAAATATGTAGCTGAGTTCTGATTGGCTGGTGTTTCAGTGGGCCTCCATCAGCTGAAGATGTTTGTAGGTGAGAAGAAGAGGACCTGTCAAACACGTCCTCAGCGCCGTCTCCCTTCGACTCCGCCCCTTCCTCCCAGGACTCTGCAGCTTGTTGCTAAGCAACTGGAGCCTCCAGTTGTCTTACGGGATCATACAAAGGTCAAAGGTCGTGGCTCAGCTGTCAGGGAGTCCTGGCCAAGTTCTAGGACATCGATCCAAGAACTCAAACCACGGGTGACTCAGAGGTCCCTGACCCCTCCCTCCAGAGCTCAGCCTGTCACAGAGGCCCGCCACCGATCCACCAATCAACCACAGCCATCCCAGCGACCCCAGAATCCTCTGCGTCACACTGCCCCGCATCCTCATTGGTCAGTTCCTGCCAGGGCTTCACCCACCGGGCAGGGCTCTGAGGCCACTATGATGGCTCTGCTGCTGTTCTGCAACAGGTAACCACGGTAACCCGGGCGGGGTTCAGATTCACCTGCAAAATAATAAATATGTGATAGTACCTGTCCAGGGCACCGTCGTAATGGAGATTTATCATTTCAGTGGGTTTGTTCATGGTTAGATAAAGTAATAACAGGTGAGAAGAACATCTGTGCAGATTAGAGATGGACCGATCCGATATTACGTATCGGTATCGGTCCGATACTGACCTAAATTACTGGATCGGATATCGGAGAAAAATAAAAAATGTAATCCGATCCATTAAATATCACGAAAGTACCTCACAAAACTTGCAACACGCTGTAACTCACCTCAGAACGTTAGCACGTCGGAGCAGTATGCATCACGTGATAGAGCGGCTGTGGCATGCGGGACCTGTCGGTGGTCTGGATAGCATGTGGAGCTTCGCTAGCAACCCGGCATTTCATCTCCGACAAAGTTATCCCCGAGAGAAGTAAAGCAAGTGTGTAAGTCCATCTCTGAATGTTTGTAAAGCATTCCTGCGTTAAGCTTAACAACTGATATATGGAGCGAATGCCTCTTCTTGCTGCTACTTCAATCATGAAACTGCTTAATGATCAGCTGATCGGCTTTTCTGTCGCGAGTCCGTGTCTCTGGTTTGTTTTTGGCCCACTTTGCACCAGAAAGAGGAAACCAGCGGCTGAACAACAGCAGCACGTTTAAGCTTGATCAGCTGTTGTTAGAATGTATTTAATATTACTTTCTACTCCAGGATCTTTTTCTACGTAGCTGACGCTGGTAACTGTGCAGGGGTGGATCTAGCAAAGTTTAGCCAGGGGGGCCGATAGGGCATTAATGAATGAATAATGAATGAATATTCTTTATTGTCATTGTCACAAGTACAATGAAATTGAAAGATGTCTCCGGTCAGTGCAACATCACGAAAGATAAATACTTAAAAACTATAATAGATATGATATAAAAGATAGAAATACATATAAAATACAGTATTCTCATACAGTAAATACACCCAAGCAATCCAGGCCTAAGGCCCCATACAGACACTCAACATACGACCTAGTTGATATATCACTCAAACAATCAATCACTCAGTCAATTTGTTAGCGCATCCAACAAAACATGTCTGAAAGCATTCCAACATCAAGGGCACAAATGACAACAGGGGCAATGAAAGTCATCTACTTTTAGTAGCATTGAGACATGATATTGCAATTGGGTAGAAACTGTGTTTGAGTCTGTTAGTCCTTGTGTATGTTGTTCTATACCGTTTACCTGAAGGCAGCAGTTCGAACATGGAGTGTCCAGGGTGTGAGGTGTCCTTTATGATGTTATGGGCTCTTTTGAGGCAGCGGGAACTGTGTAGGTCTTTCAGTTTGAGGAGAGGGCAGCCGATTGTCCTTTGGGCAGCGTTGATTACTCCCTGGAGTGCTTTCCTCTGAGCCACTGTGCAGCTAGCGTACCATATGCCTATGCAGTACGTTAGTATGCTTTCGATGGACATACTTTTCTTTCTTATTCTCATTTAAAATGTCGAGCTTTTAATAAATAATTATCTGAATCTTACACCCAAAGTTTTAATTTGATGTAAAATGAATAGAAGTCAATTACTGTATATAGTGACTATTAAGTCTAATATATATATACCCTAGTAAGCTATAGTACTTTTTACTTTGGGAAGGTACCATCTGTGCAGTCTGCAATTTTGTTGAAGAAAGATGTTGAATCTATTTAATATTTCTTGAAAAATAATTGATTTCTGTGCATTTTTTTCACACTGCATCAAATTAAGGTTGATTACGTCGATTAAGCATCATGAGGTGGAGCGTGAGGGGTGGTTCCCTATTTTTTATTTATTTATTTTTGTTGTTGCTGGGAGTTGGAACCCTATTAGTTAGGTTGCTTAATATTTACGCTAAGTACTCTTTAAAATACCAGAATAGGGAGGATGGTGTAGGTTTGAGTTTATTAGATTGATCAGTATTGCTGAACTATGAAATATATATTTTTTTACATATAGGTATAACAGAATAGCTTTAGTGTAGTTGTTGTTTTAAACTTGAGTATGAACTTATACAAAATGCAGCAAGATATTTTAAAAAACAGTTTTGTTGATTAAAAAACACTATATCGGATTCATATCGGTATCGGCAGATATCCAAATTTATGATATCGGTATCGGTATCGGACATAAAAAAGTGGTATCGTGCCATCTCTAGTGCAGATGTGGATAAAGGTGCTGATAACGGTCATTCACCTGTCTCAAAGTCACCTATCAGAGAGTCACCTGCCTTTCTCACCTGCCTGTCTCAGCTGCCTGTCTCTCACCTGTCTGTCTCACCTGCCTGTCTCTCACCTGTATGTCTCTCACCTGTCTGTCTCACAGGCCTGTCTCTCACCTGCCTGTCTCTCACCTGTCTGTCTCACTTGCCTGTCTATCACCTGTCTGTCTCTCACATGTCTGTCTCACCTGCCTGTCTCTCACCTGTCTGTCTCTCGCCTGTCTGTCACCTGTCTGTCTCACTTGCCTGTCTATCACCTGTCTGTCTCTCACCTGTCTGTCTCACCTGCCTGTCTCTCACCTTTCTGTCTATCACCTGTCTGTCTCACCTTCCTGTCTATCACCTGTCTGTCTCTCACCTGTCTGTCTCACATGCTTGTCTCTCACCTTTCTGTCTTTCACTTGTCTGTCTCGCCTGCCTGTCTCTCACCTGCCTGTCTCTCGCCTGTCTGTCACCTGTCTGTCTCACTTGCCTGTCTATCACCTGTCTGTCTCTCACCTGTCTGTCTCACCTGCCTGTCTCTCACCTTTCTGTCTATCACCTGTCTGTCTCACCTTCCTGTCTATCACCTGTCTGTCTCTCACCTGTCTGTCTCACATGCTTGTCTCTCACCTTTCTGTCTTTCACTTGTCTGTCTTGCCTGCCTGTCTCTCACCTGTCTGTCTCACCTGCCTGTCTCTCACCTGCCTGTCTCTCACCTGTCTGTCTCACAGGCCTGTCTCTCACCTGCCTGTCTCTCACCTGTCTGTCTCTCACCTGCCTGTCTCCCACCTGCCTGTCTATCACCTGTCTGTCTCACCTGCCTATTTCTCACCTGTCTGTCTCTCACCTGCCTGTCTCTCACCTGTCTGTCTCTCACCTGCCTGTCTCTCACCTGTCTGCCTCACTTGCCTGTCTCTCACCTGTCTGTCTTTCACCTGCCTGTCTCTCACCTGTCAGTCTCTCACCTGCCTGTCTCTCACCTGTCTTTCTCACCTGTCTGTCTCTCACCTGTATTTTTTTAACCTGTCTGTCTCTCACCTGCCTGTCTCTCACTTGCCTGCCTCACCTGCCTGTCTCTCACCTGTCTGTCTCACAGGCCTGTCTCTCACCTGCCTGTCTGTCTCACATGCCTCTCTCTCACCTGTCTCTCTCTCACGTGTCTCTCTCACCTGCCTGTCTATCACCTGTCTATCTCACCTGCCTGTCTTTCTCAGCTGTCTGCCTCTCACCTGTGTGTCTCACCTGCCTGTCTCTCACCTGTGTGTCTCTCACCTGTCTGTCTCACCTGCCTTTCTCTCACCTGCCTGTCTCACCTGCCTGTCTGTCTCTCACCTGCCTGTCTCTCATTTGCCTGTCTGTCACCTGCCTGTCTGTCACCTGTCTGCTTCACCTGCCTGTCTCTCACCTGTCTGTCTCACAGGCCCGTCTCTCACCTGCCTGTCTGTCTCACATGCCTGTCTCTCACCTGCCTGTCTTTCACCTTTCTGTCTCACTTGCCTGTCTATCACCTGTCTATCTCACCTGCCTGTCTTTCTCACCTGTCTGCCTCTCACCTGTGTGTCTCACCTGCCTGTCTCTCACCTGTGTGTCTCTCACCTGTCTGTCTCACCTGCCTTTCTCTCACCTGCCTGTCTCTCACCTTCCTGTCTCACTTGCCTGTTTATCACCTGTCTGTCTCACCTGCCTGTCTGTCTCACCTGTCTGTCTCACATGCCTGTCTCTCACCTGTCAGTCTCTCAACTGTCTGTCTGTCTCTCTCTCACGTGTCTGTCTCACCTGCCTGTCTCTCACCTGCCTGTCTCTCACTTGCCTGTCTATCACCTGCCTGTCTCTCACCTGTCTGCCTCACCTGCCTGTCTCTCACCTGTCAGTCTCTCAACTGTCTGTCTGTCTCTCTCTCACGTGTCTGTCTCACCTGCCTGTCTCTCACCTGTCTGTCTCACTTGCCTGTTTATCACCTGTCTGTCTCACCTGTCTGTCTCACCTGCCTGTCTGTCTCACCTGTCTGTCTCACATGCCTGTCTCTCACCTGTCTGTCTCACCTGCCTGTCTTTCTCACCTGTCTATCTCACCTGCCTGTCTGTCTCACCTGTCTGTCTCACCTGCATGTCTCTCACCTGTATGTTTCACCTGTCTTTCTCACCTGCCTGTGTCTCACCTGCCTGTCTCTCGCCTGCCTGTCTCTCAGCTGTCTCTCACCTGCCTGTTTCTCACCTGTCTGTCTCACCTGTCTGTCTCACCTGCCTGTCTGTCACCTGTATGTCTCACCTGTCTGTCTCTCACCTTCCTGTCTCTCACCTGTATGTCTCACCTTCCTGTCTCTCACCTGTATGTCTCACCTGCCTGTCTCACCTGCCTGTCTCTCACCTGCCTGTCTCTCACCTGTATGTCTCACCTTCCTGTCTCTCACCTGTATGTCTCACCTGCCTGTCTCACCTGCCTGTCTCTCACCTGCCTGTCTCTCACCTGTATGTCTCACCTGCCTGTCTCACCTGCCTGTCTCTCACCTGCCTGTCTCTCACCTGTCTGTCTCACCTGCCTGTCTCACCTGCCTGTCTCTCACCTGTATGTCTCACCTGCCTGTCTCACCTGCCTGTCTCTCACCTGCCTGTCTCTCACCTGTATGTCTCACCTGCCTGTCTCACCTGCCTGTCTCACCTGCCTGTCTCTCACCTGTATGTCTCACCTGCCTGTCTCACCTGCCTGTCTCTCACCTGCTTGTCTCTCACCTGCCTGTCTCTCACCTGTCTGTCTCACCTGCATGTCTCACCTGCCTGTCTCTCACCTGTCTGTCTCACCTGTCTGTCTCACCTGCCTGTCTCTCACCTGTCTGTCTCTCTGTGTCTTGCAGTAGTTCCAGTACCAGTTTGATCGCCATCGACAACAAAATTGAGCAGGCCATGGTGAGTCCTGTTTCTACGTTTCTAGTCGTCTATCAGGCGTCGATCTATAAACCTTTGTATCTGTTGCTGGTAGATTCTGTCATGAAGACATCAAGTCGTCTGTTGTTTTTCTAGTTGTATATTTACTCTTTGCAGTGAGAGAGAGTTTGTCTGTGACTCTGTTCCTGTGTAGATATTTCAGTTCTGTAGTTATTTGATTTCACCTTGATTTAAACGAGGATAACCTGACTCCTGAGGTTAAGGATCTGTTGTGTGAGAGGGTCCTGACTGAGAGACAGTCAGCAGTGGTTAAACAACAGCTGTAAAGGTTTCTGAGCCAACTCTGATGGTGGTCCTCCGTCAGGTCGGTCCTGGCTCAGTTTGTCCTCAATCTGAGGTTGAATGCATACATTCCAAGTATGCATGTAGAGCTGTTCAGATCTGTCCCTGCTGCTGACGACCATAAATGTGACACCGTTCTGTGGTTACAAACGTCTCTCAGTGAGGACATATGAGCAGGAGTTCTCCTCTATGCTGATGATGCTGTTAATCACACAATGCTCCCTCTGTAGGACGGGCTTTATGATTGGCTAGTTTATTTATGCACATCACGTGTGTGTGTGTGTAGGACCTGGTGAAGAGTCACCTGATGCTGGCGGTGAGGGAGGAGGTGGAGCTTCTGAGAGAACAAATCAGAGAGCTGCAGGAGAGGAACCGGCAACTGGAGAGAGAGAACCACACGCTGAGGGCGCTGACCCACAGCATGCACACTCAATAACACACACACTAACACACACACACACTAACACACTCACACGTGCCGTCATGTCAGGGTTAACAGGACGGCGTTCCGGCTCCTGCGTTTTCTGATCAGCTGATGCTTCAGAGACACTCGCTGTGCCCTCCTGCTCGTCCTCCTTCATGTACCTGTAGTACTGTTGAACTGCAGTATTTGTGGTACTGTGTACTGATGAAAGGTGTGTGTTTCTGTGTGTGTGTGTGTGTGTGTGTGCAAGTACTTACAGCATCTGACAAAAGTGAGCACACCCTGACATTTCTGTAAATGTTGTGTTAGCTCCTTTCATGGGACAACATTGTAGGTAACAAAAGAGAGAAGACCCGAGGTGAAAATGTCCAAACTGTGGCCAAAAGTATTATGTTTGGCCACCATTATTTTCCAACACTGCCTCAACTCTGTTGGTCATGGAGTTCACTGGAGCTCCACAGAGTGCCGCTGAATCCTCTCCCACTCCGATGACATCCTTGCACTCCTCCACCTTCCATTTGAGGATGCCCCACAGATGCTCAGTAGGGTTTGGAGACATGGTTGGTCTGAGCACTGACAGGCTGACCCTCCACGCCTCTGCAGCAATGCTGGCAGCACTCATACCTGTTTTCAAAGACAACCTCTGGATATGACACTGAGCACGTGCACTCAGCTTCTTTTGTCGACCATGTCCTGTTAAACTGCTGGATGGTCTCGACCACCGTGCTGCAGCTCAGTTTCAGAGTGTTGGCGAGTCACGTGACACCAGGGAGGGAAAATGGCTAATCGGGCTCAGTTTGGACATCTTCACCTATGGCTGTACTCACTTTTGTTTCCCAGGGATTCAGTCACTAATGGCTGTGGGTGGAGTTATTTAGAGGTGACACCAAATGTGCACTGTTGTACAAGCTGCTTACTTTACATTGTATCAACGTGTCAGATTGACAGTGTGTCCTGTGAAAAGATGTAACGAAATATCTCCAAAAATGTGAGGCTGTGCTCACCTCTGTGAGATACTGTGTGTCTGTGTGCGAGTGTGTGTCTGTGTGTGTGTGAGTGAGTGTGTCTGTGTGTGTCTGTGTGCGTGTGTGTGTGTGTGTGTGTGTGTGTCTGTGTGCGAGTGTGTGTCTGTGTGTGTGTGAGTGAGTGTGTCTGTGTGTGTCTGTGTGCGTGTGTGTGCCTGTGTGTGTGTGAGTGAGTGTGTGTGTGTGTGTCTGTGTGTGCGAGTGTGTCTGTGTGCGAGTGTGTCTGTCTGTGTGCGAGTGTGTGTGCCTGTGTGTGTGAGTGTGTCTGTGTGCGAGTGTGTGTGTCTGTGTGTGCGAATGTGTGTGTCTGTGTGTGCGAGTGTGTGTTTCTGTGTGTGCGAGTGTGTCTGTCTGTGTCTGTGTGCGAGTGTGTCTGTGTGCGAGTGTGTGTGTCTGTGTGTGCGAGTGTGTCTGTGTGCGAGTGTGTGTTTCTGTGTGTGCGAGTGTGTGTGTCTGTGTGCGAGTGTGTCTGTGTGCGAGTGTGTGTGTCTGTGTGCGAGTGTGTGTGTCTGTGTGTGTGTGTGTGTGTCTGTGTGTGCGAGTGTGTCTGTGTGCGAGTGTGTGTGTCTGTGTGTGCGAGTGTGTCTGTCTGTGTGTGTGTGTGTGTGTGTGTGTCTGTGTGTGCGAGTGTGTCTGTGTGCGAGTGTGTGTGTCTGTGTGTGTGTGTGTGTGTGTGTGTGTGTGTGTCTGTGTGCGAGTGTGTCTGTCTGTGTGTCTGTGTGTGTGTGTGTGTGTGTGTGCGTGTGTGTGTGTGTGTCTGTGTGTGTGTGTGTGTGTCTGTGTGTAGGTGTGGAGGACAGTGAGGATGATGGGTGGAGTCAGCAGCTCAGCTCCAGGCAGCAGAGGTGTTGTCAGAAACCGATGGACGAGTCAGAGCTGATGGTTTGAAACTCCTTCTTTGAGAGCCCCTCCCACCCCGAGGAGGTTACTTCCTGTTTAAAGGGAGTTTTTCCTCCCCACTGTCCCACCGTGTGAAGCACTCGGAGGCGACTGTTGTGATTTGTGCTGCAAAGTAATCGTCCAAGGTGTCCCGATGATGTGTTTCAGTGTGGCTGCTGAGGAAGGAGTTGCTTCATCAATTTGAACTGTAGCTCAGGATCAGCGGGCTCCGCCCTCACCATGGGTCAGGCTGGACCCACTGTGACCCCTGATCACTCACACACACAGACACACACACACACACGCATCCTGTAACACAGTAACCCAGAATGTGCCTTACTGACCTCACCTGACGGTGTGGGCGTGGCCTAACGGTCGCACCTGGGACTGTTTGTATTAGCCGTCCAGATGCTGATGCTGATGATGAAGAGTAGAGTCTAATAAATTAATAAAGCCTTACAGACTGATGTTTGTGTGGTCCCTCTGTGTTTGCTGTCTCTCTGTGGGGTATGACGTCACACACAGTGCATGCTGGGATACTGGGTCAGGCTGACAGATGGAGAGAAAACAGCCAAATCAGAGAAAGGAGGATATCTAATCCTTAATCCAGCGAGCCCCTCCCCCTGCACACACACACACACAATCGTGGAAACAAACACAGGATTAGGATTAACTGATGATCTTTAAATCGGTCAAAATTTGAATGGACTTTGGTTCACAGCTTGCGCCTCTCCTCTAAAGCTGACCTTTGACCTGCAGCTCAGCAGTCAGCTCCTCCTCCCTGTGAAGCTGCTGGCCCTTTAAGAGAGGAAGAGCACAGGATGAGCCCCCCCCTCACACACACACACACACACACACACACACAATCCTGGAAACAAACACAGGATTAGGATTAACTGATGATCTTTAAATCGGTCAAAATTTGAATGGACTTTGGTTCACAGCTTGCGCCTCTCCTCTAAAGCTGACCTTTGACCTGCAGCTCAGCAGTCAGCTCCTCCTCCCTGTGAAGCTGCTGGCCCTTTAAGAGAGGAAGAGCACAGGATGAGCCCCCCCCTCACACACACACACACACACACACACACACACCCTCCTCCTCCTCAGCTGCACATTGTTCTGTGGCTCCGGGAGAAGCCACTTCCTCCTGCTGCTGCTGCTGCTGCTCAGCCCGCTGCAAACGGACAGACAGACAGTTTCAGTGCCTCCGACGGAGAGACGGCGTCTGTCTGTGTGTCCGACGGGATCAGCTGAGGGGGGCGGACACGCGAGCACAGACAAAGACTCGCAGACAGACGAACAGACTGGACGAATGGACTGACAGGATGCGGCACCGCTGGACCCTCGGGCTCGCCCCCAGGTAGGAACAAAGACTCTCCTCCTTTTTTCATGGATGCTCCTGCTCCTGTTGTCATGGTAACCATTTCCCAGTCTGAGGTCACGGAGAGGAGGAGGGCCGGTTTGTTACATCAGCCGGCGCTTCCTGTTTTTACCTGCGTGATGTCATCAGACGTCTGCGGGTCACGTGACTGTAGAGCTTTTGTTTGTTTCAGCTGCAGCTGAGATTTTCACAATAAACAAACAGTATAATCAGCTTCCTGCTGACAGAAGCCTCGTGATCGATGAACGTCCACACTTACATGATAAAGCATCCTGACTCATTTACAGCTTTTAATCTTTTTAGATCTTTATTGTGAAAATTCCTCAAACCTGTTTGTAAAATATAAAAAAATGTTTATTTTATTCTGAAATCAGACATCACTGTGGAACAACAACAGCAGAGTTCTTGTTCAGATTGTTAAAACCTGTTTACAGCTGTCTGAGGTTCTCTGTTTAGACCTGTGGTTGGGGTGGACGTAGCTCTCTCTGAGGTTCTCTGGGGTTCTCTGGGGTTCTCTGGGGTTCTCTGGGGTTCCTCTGCATCTCTCTAAGTGCTGCTGGTTCTGTCAGAAATGCTCTCCTGTCCGTAAGATCACAGTCTGGGATGTGTGTGTGGACCTCCTCAGGTTGGTCGTTCAGAATCTTTGGCTGGTTTGTTTTTATCCTCAGTGATACTTTGACCTCTGACCTCTCAGCGCTTCATTCATTGTCGTGTTTCTGCCCACGGTGACCTATGGGATTCAAACCAGCAGCCCTGGTTCACAGGTCACTTCCTCTGCGTCTGGCTGGCCTCAAACAGCTGATCAGCTCCTCCATCTTCTCCTCTGCAGGAGTCTGTGACACAGACAGTGTGAGCTCCTCACAGCAGGAGCTGACCTCTGACCTCTGACCGCCTCGTCATGCTCTGAGACTCTGAGAGAAATAACTGCTGTTGCATTAAAGCAGCCGGTCAACAGGAAAACAACCCCAGGAAGTCTGCTTCCTCACACACACACACACACACCCCTGCTTTGTCCTGACTGTGTGTGTGTGTGTGTGTGTGTGTGTGTGCGTGCGTGCGTGCGCGCGTGCGCGCGCGCGCGCGCGTGTGTGTGCGCGCGCGTGTGTGTGTGTGCGCGTGTGTGTGTGTGCGTGTGTGTGTGCGTGTGTGTGTGTGTGTGCGTGCGTGCGTGCGTGTGTGTGCGTGTGCATGTGTGTGTGTGTGCGTGTGTGTGTGTGTGTGTGTGCGCGTGTGTGTGCGTGTGTGTGTGTGTGTGTGTGTGTGTGTGTGTCCTATTTCCTTTGTTTGACGGCCTGGTTGGGAGAACAACAACAACAGCACATGAGGATGTCTGTGAAGGCTCTCGGTCACCCAGGGTGGCTCTTAAGTTAAATCATGGTTCTAGCTGCGCACTTGCATGAAGAGGCGGGGCCGGCAGCATCTGACCAATCTAAAAGGAGCGTTTCATGGATCACGTGACTCTTCTTTCACAGAGGTGTCACTGCTCCGCAGATGTTATCAGATGACGATTGAAGACGTCTAATCTAACAGTGAATAATCTGAGCGACCTCAAAGGGTGATTCTGTTCATCAGGACGTTTCAGTGGGAGAAACCTTTCATCATCATCATCATCAGCTGACTTCTTCAATCTCAGCTGACTGCAGGTTACCTTTAAACAGGACGTTTGCACAATGACTGGAACCAGCCCACTGAAGGAGCTGGGAGGTCAGCTTGTGATCGTTAATCTGCAAACTGACCACAGCTATGAGAACCATTCACAGAGAGTTGATCACACACTGACCTCACAGCGTTGCAGGATGTACTTACGTGATGACTGAGCGTGATCGAGATATTTTAACAGGGTGCACCTCTAAGACAAGCTTTCTGTGTGATCAGCTCAGTCACCTTCTGGCTTCGATCAACCTGCTGCTGGGCTCTGAACACCACACCCTGAGGTGAGAGGTGTCATGATGGTCTCGTACCACGTTACATCTGTCTCCACTTGCATCCCAGTCAGGGAAGCGTAGTTCGTAAGAGATTACAGGACGACCCCACTCTCAGCGTGGACCAAGTGTGCTTGAGCTGTGTCTTCAGTGTGTGTAGAGTCCATCGTGTCTTTGTGTCTCGCTCCCTCGTCCCTTTGTGTCTTAGTCGTGTCACTGTGTTTCCTCTGTTCCTCTCCTTGTGTCTCATCCTTGACTCCCTGTTTGTCCATCTTGTGATGTGTCAAGCCTGTGTGTGTCTTAAGTCTGCCTCTCAGGGTTTCCTGTTTTATTTTGACAGTCTTGCGTCCCACGTTCAGCGCTGTGGTTTTTGCCTCCCCGTCTCATTTAGTCGAATTCGTTCCAGCTGTTTTTCCGTGTGTTTATTTTGCCTTTAGCCATAATAAACCTCTTGCTTTTGGTTGAACCCAGCCTCCTCTGTCTGCTGCACGATCTGCAGCCATAAAGCGTCTCGTTGTCTGCTTCACTGATAAACCGTCTCCCTGTTTTCAGCGAACATCAGATCACCTGTGCTCAGCTAACACACATTAGCCCTCCCACTTTACCTGTGGACCAATACAAACGCTCCGTCAGTGAAGCTGCTCTGTTCATTCAGCATCTGTTCACTTTAGCTGAGAATCATGTGACCCAGCAGCTGTAGCACCTGTTCTTTTCCAGGTGTTCTCATATGGGCGTGGCCTGTAATGTGACACTTTCATTATGATGCATGTAACATGTTACCATAGAAACTCATACAGATTTTTAGGAGGATGCTATTTCTTCTAACTGCAGCTGTTCATAGACAAACCGTCCTCTGAACATCGTTACGGCTCGTAGGAGGACACCTGTGTCTCTGACAAACCTCCTGTTATCAAAGAGGACAAACAAACCCAAACAAAGTACAAAGGCGGGGGAGCAAAGGAGAGGGGGCGGGGCTAAAGAGGAGGCCAAGACGTGATCAAAATTAGTCTCACTTTCTTGTTTTATCAAGTCTAGTTTCAGGTTACAGGACTCCGCCCACAGGTACGGGCCTCACCCAACAGCTGCACCTGTGGAATTGTTCCAGAGTGACCTCTGACCCCTGCTGTTTGCCCTGTGCTGAGCTGCAGCTCTCTCTCTCTTCACAGGTAGCCCAGCACTGAGGTGAGGTGTGACTGTTGGTTGCCATGGTGCCCAGGCCATCGTCAGGGGAACTATGGGGGCTCCACCTGATGCCCCCCCGGATCCTGGTGGACTGCTGCCTGCCTAACGGTACAGCCACGGGCGGATGTAAGCTTGGGTGTAGCTCTGTGACGTCATAATGTCGGACAACAGATGACATCATGACGTCACAGCTTTGTTTTTAAGGCTGAACACAAGCATCACTCGTACAGGCTTACCTTCGTCCTCTTTCAGCTCACCTGTAATATTTGTGTTTCTGTTGGATTGTATTTCCGTGGCGTTTCCATGGCGTTTTCATGCTGTTTCCATGACATTCCTCAGGTATGATGGTTAGCCTGGAGTGTCTGAGGGAAACTCCTCTCATCAGTATCAAGCAGCAGCTCTTCTCCGAGGCCAGGAAGTACCCCCTGTACCACCTGCTGCAGGTATACGCTCTTAACTTTGACCCCGCCCCTTCCTTCTATCTCAGTCCAACTATAAATTCCGGTCTCCGATTGGCCAGGAGGAGTCGTGCTACATCTTTGTGGGCGTGACCCAGGAGGCTGAGAGGGAGGAGTTTTACGATGAGACGAGGCGGCTGTGCGACCTGCGCCTGTTCCACCCCATCCTTAAGGTCATCGAGCCCCTCGGCAACCGTGAGGAGAAAATCCTGAACCGTGAGATCGGTAAGGGAACGCCCCATCACATGTAATCACACTATGACCTCATAGTCAGACTCCTCCCCCCACAGGTTTCGCCATCGGGATGCCGGTCTGCGAGTTTGAGATGATGAAGGACCCGGAGGTCCAGGACTTCCGCCGTTCCATACTGAGCGTGTGCAGAGAGGCCATGGAGGAACGGGAAGGAGGGGGGGCCCACAGCCAGGCGCTCTACGTTTACCCCCCCAACGTGGAGTCCAGTCCCCAGCTGCCCCAGCACATCTATAGCAAGCTGGACAAAGGTACTCCCACACCTGCTGGGCCCAGAACCACCCTGTACCTGTCTCTCCTGTGTGAGGTGCCGTGAGGGACATTATTACTGAAACACTGTCACTACTGAAAAACCTTTCAGTTGAACAGGAAGTTGTTTCAGTTGAACAGGAAGTTGTTTCAGTTGAACAGGAAGTTGTTTCTTGACAAGGAAACTGAAGGAAAAAGTGGTAGATTTCAAACAAACCACTGCACAGATGTCTACTCAGCAACCTGCCTAAGTGAAGCAGCTGCATTACTTAACACTATATTAGCCCCAGCATAAGTCACATTTAGAATAACAGACGGGCATTATCCTGGTTATTTATTTGGCATGTGTGCTTTTTGTCTTTTTTAGCAAAGAAAATCTTAAAATCATCAATAAAACCAGGGAGAGAAGCTCAGCGCTCCTCCATGTAGCACAATGATGTTTACTCAAAAGTATGATGATGTGAATAATGTCTGAGACACCCAATGCAGATGATCCATATAAAAAATTATGATGTAATTCAAATAGTGGCACATCATTAATATTTAGGGAAATCCAATTTTTTAAGTTGCACCAAACACATTGTGTGATAGGGCAAAAAAAAGATGTCCTAGGGTTTCATGGTCATCAGTTTCATAAAGAACACTGATCCACCTCAAAGCCAAAGCTCTTTATTAGAAATTCTGCCACAGGATTAAAGTGTGTTTCTGTAACTTTAGGTAGAATAGGCTATTTCATAATTTTCAGTACGCTTTATCCAGTGTATATGAAATAACTACATTAGAACCATGTAACCATCCTGTATGACATATTTTGTCTTTGAAGAATCTACTAATTATACTCTTATTGCATTTTTATCAAACAGCTGACATTGCCCTAGCAATAAATTTGGGAGCACTGATGAGAAATTATTGTATATCATAAACTTTTAATCAAATGAAGCCGAGGCAGCGGGACCAGTGCACTGAATGTGTTATATTCTCTTTGAGTTTAGACAATATTTTTCTGAAAGGTCCGTGTAACTGAGAATGACACCGCTATCATCCACAAATCTGTCATGAATATAATCTTTTTGTTTAACCAGTCACTGTTGAAAATTGATTTTTGATTAAGTGTTATTACCCTATTATTCCATAAGGCTGAATTATGGGGAGAAGTTGTGGGTCGCTCATTTATTGTATCCCTTCACAAGCTGAGATCTTTCTATGTCATGGGTTTTTTTCCTCCACAAAAATTGGAAAATAACTGTGTTAATGTTTTTTCTCAAAGATATTTTTATTGATTTAAAGCAACAAAGAAAAACAGGTACACACAGAATTGTTCAACAACAGACAAGTTTCACAGTGACTGTTTGGACTGAAATATTAGAACACAGATTAATGACACACTCACATGTCTAGTAATTGCTTACACCAGTTTACCCCCTACCCATACCACTTAGAACCCCTATCCCTCAGGCCAGGTAGGAAAACAAATAAAACAAAAGAAAAAAACAAACAAAGCAAGAAAAAAGAAAAAACAAACAACAGAAACAAAAAACCCAAACAACAAACAAACACACACAAAAATAAAAAATACAAAAAAACCATTGCAAATACAACACAAAAATAAGACAAACACACATGACTAGAAAAAAATAAATAAATAAAATAACAACATTTTTCTGTGTTAATGCTTTTAGAGGAGATATGTAGAGAGGGACAAGGATAAATCAATTTGGAGATGCCTCCAGCTTTAGATAGGATGTTTCTGCCAAAAATAGCGAGTCTCTGGTTAACCAGTGGCTGAGTGATGTCTTCATCTCCATGATACAGTTAGAAATATTAGTGTCTTCTCTGCTAATTGGGTTTTTTAGATATTATCAGCCCTATATATTTAACTTGAGGAGTCAGAGCTTGTATGAATCGGGTTCACATTTTTTGATACTGAGAGATAAACGAGCCCAGACCTCCCTCTCCACAGCCACCTGCTCCAGCTTATCCAGGGGAACACCAAGGCGTTCCCAGGCCAGCCGAGAGATATAGGCTACGTTCACTCTGCAGGTCTTGATGCTCAATTCAGATTTTTTGATCAAATCCGATTTTTTTGTCTGCTCGTTCACACCACAAATAAAATGCGACAGCAAACGCGCTCTAGTGTGAACGCTCAAAGCGCCGCATGCGCAAAAGAAGACGTCACACACAGCGTGCTCTGTTTAGACCCAGAGCAACAGGATGTTTGACTGATGGACTTTAATATAAAGACTTCGGACTTTACGTTTCCCAATTTTTGCTTTAAGTTATTTTGTTATTTACATAATAATGTAAATAACCTAATAATGATCCTTATTGCTGTTTTAGAGGAGCGCTGCTTCAAAGGATAGATTTCTGTCAGAATCTGCAGATTATACAGTACAAATAAAATGTTCACGTTTCTCCAACGTTGTCTTCCCAACAGTTTCACTGACATCTACACGGGATGGCCAGGAAGCGTTCACGATGTCTTCTCTGGCGCTGATAATTGGCGTCTGTCTTGTGTCAGTGACGTAAAAGACGGATTTAATGCGACATGACCTTCAAACAGCAGTCGCTTTCTAAAACATCGGATATGTATCGGATTCAGCACCACATACGACGGTGACCCAGATCGGATTTGATGCGCTTTCGCCTGCAGTGTGAACGTAGCCATAATCTCTCCAGCGTGTCCTGGGTCTGCCCCGGGGCCTCCTCCCGGTGGGACATGCCTGGAACACCTCACCCAGGGGGCATCCTTGTCAGATGCCCGAACCACCTCAGCTGCCTCCTTTCAATGTGGAGCAGCTGCTCTACTCTGAGCCCCTCCCGGATGGCCGAACTTCTCACCCTATCTCTAAGGGAGAGGCCAGCCACCCTTCGGAGGAAGCTCATTTCTGCCGCTTGTATCCGCGATCTCGTTCTTTCGGTCACTACCCACAGCTCGTGGCCATAGGTGAGGGTAGGGACGAGAAGCTTTAGTTTTCTCTACCTCGCATTTATCTTTCAAAAAAATAGACTTATCATCTGTGAATTGACTTATTTTGAAGTCTTTATTAAAAATTGATATTCCTTGTATGTCGTGTTAACAACTGAGTTGCCAATATAAAAAGCTTAGGGGAAACAGGACATGCTTGCCGAATTCCCTGTTGCACCTTGAATCCATTCAAGGAAGCTACAGTATTGTTAAGTAATACATCTGCTTCACTTAGGCTACAAGCACAGCCGCCCCCACCCCCAGGTCCTGGACCAGTACCGGTCTGTGAGTCGTTTGGGTCGCAAGAGTCGAGGCTTTCAGGGTTTTTATCGTTTTTATATCGTTTATATTGTTAGCTCGGTTTCCCTGGGTCTTTTCCCGATGTTATGAATAAATCTGTTTTTTGGTAGCGGTACTGTATACCTGTCTGACTTGCTGTACCTGTCTGTGCAGGGCGCCTGATTGTGACCATCTGGGTGATCGTGTCTCCATCAAACTCCAAACAGAAGTACACCTTGAAGGTAAACCTGGACACTGAGCTGGTTCCTGAAACAATCAGAACAGGAAGTGAGGTAGTCACCAGGTGTGTGTGTGTGTGTGTGCAGGTTAGTCACGACAGTTTACCTGAGCAGCTGATCGCCGAGTCCATCAGGAAGAAAAGCCGATCGATGCACCTTTCACCTCAGCAGCTCCGCCTCTGCGTTCAGGAGTACCAGGGCCAGTACATCCTTAAGGTACGCCTGTCTGTCTGTGTCTACCTGTCTGGCCCCACACCTGTCGACTCACCTGTCTCCCTCCCTGTGTGCCTCTCAGGTGTGTGGCTGCGATGAGTACCTGCTGGAGAAGTTTCCTCTCAGTCAGTATAAGGTAACAGCTGATCCTGTGGCTTCACTGCACCTGTCACAGTTTGTCCTACACCTGACCTACCTGCTGCCCATAGTTCACATTAATGTCACGTACAGGACAGGTGAGACTGTCCAACGTGAGCTTAAAGTGTCATCCAGGATTAGGTGATCTTCAGTTCCTCACCTGTGTGTCTGCAGTACATCCGCTCCTGCATCATCGTGGGACGTCTTCCTCACCTGATGCTCGTGTCCAAAGACAGCCTCTACTCTCAGCTTCCCGCCTCAGGCTTCGTCACGCCTTCCTACAGGTATGGCCGTCACAGGTGTCACACCTGCAGGTATCACAGGACACAGGACAGGAGGTGACTTGAGCTGTGTGTGTTTCAGCCGTCGGACTCCTCAGCCGTCTCCCTGTCCAGGAGGAGGCGACGGTTCTCCTCCTCGCTCCTTGTGGGCCTTCAACACTCTGCTGAGAGTCCGGCTGCTCTGCGCCACGTACGTGAACGTGAACATCAGAGACATCGATAAGGTGAGTCGGTACTCGCTGCCTGGACCTGCCGCATCACATGTGGGGTCTAACAGGTGTTATCATGATCAAGCATCAGCCCTGACTCCAGTAATTATTACGTGCTTTGAGAAGCTTTAATGTTCAAAGAAGGACTCACAGGGTCGTAGCAGGAGGAGACCCAGGACTCTGCAGAGGTTCTGAGCACTGGGGGCCGGTTCACTGGACTGGATTAGATGTCTGGATGTTTGGGTGGATGGTTGGATCAGTCCCACCAAAACATCAGATAGGATTTTGTTGTGTGTGTGTAGATCTATGTGAGGACAGGGATCTATCACGGAGGAGAGCCGCTCTGTGACAACGTCAACACCCAGAGAGTGCCCTGCTCCAACCCCAGGTACGACACACCCAAACACACACGTTAAAACATCGGCCCCCCTCCTGTCGCTCCTTTTACCTGCCTGTCTGCAGCTAACTCTTACCTGTCTGTCTTCAGGTGGAATGAGTGGCTGACCTATGACATCTACCTGGCTGACCTCCCTCGTTCAGCCAGACTCTGCCTGTCTATCTGCTCTGTGAAGGGAAGGAAAGGAGCTAAGGAGGTAGGAAAGAAGGGAGTACAAGTGATCTGTGTAGTAAGACTGCTGGTTGAACCTGTCCCAGGTCGTTTCTCAGTACTCAAGTACGCAAGTCCGCACTCGTCCCACTCGTGCTTCTGAAGTTCCCACAGTAATCTGGAGTTCCTGAGAACTGGAGGACGCGGCGATCGTTCTAATGTTGGAACGGGCGTGTACTTGATGACATCACAGCTCAGCTCCATTGTTTCCACTGTCACCACCCTTTAATTTAACTGTGATTGATATGCGCAATGGAAATTACACATGACATAAAAAACTGCACAAAGTAATAGATTTCTTTAAGGAAAAAATCTTTTTAAAGTATTTTGCAAAATGCCCTTTTACATATCATCTGCTTCACAGTCAGATGTGAACAGCTAAAAGCAGTACACACGTATGCACAGTTCATGCTGCTTATTTAATAGAAACAAAGAGGTTAGAAAGCTTTTATTTTATTTTAGTAGATACTAAAACCTACCACAGACAGCTGCTGGGGTTTGGAAGAGAACTGAACTAATACTCCAAATATAATCAGATCATTGTTGGAGCAGCCGTCAGGATCTCCTCGTATCAACATGCTGTTTTTGTTTCCTCCTGGATTTAATTATTTTTATTGTTAGATTCAATTCAGAGTCAGCTGTTTAAATAAGAACAGCACATTTTACATCAGGTGAAATGACCATCGATGCATGCTCGATAGAAGGGGAGGAGCCAGGACACATCCTCTGTCTCACCTGTCTCACAGGAGCACTGCCCTCTGGCCTGGGGGAATGTAAACCTGTTTGACTACAAGGACATCCTGGTCTGTGGTAAGGTGGCTCTCAGCCTGTGGCCTGTTCCCCATGGCCTAGAGGACCTGCTCAACCCCATTGGAGTCGCGGGTTCAAATCCCAACAAGGTACCCAACAAGTTCTCTCAGACAGTAGAAATGTGTCTGATCCTGAAGTAAGTATTTAATGATGGTGTTGTGGTCTGCAGGAGACCCCCTGCGTGGAGCTGGAGTTCTCCTGGTTCAATCAGATCGTTGTTTTTCCTGACGAGCAGCAGATTGAAGAGCACGCCAACTGGACCATCAGCAGAGAGCTGGGCTACAACTACTGCCACGGCCTGGTAACTACAACATTAAAAACTCCCTCTCTGCCCCCCGAGGTTTGGTGTGTGTGTGAAATCCTCAGACCACGTCCTCTAAAGAGGTCCTATACAAAGATCCTCTACAGAGGTCTTCTACCAGAGGTCTTCTACCAGAGGTCCTCTACAGAGGTCTTCTACCAGAGGTCTTCTACCAGAGGTCTTCTACAGAGGTCTTCTACCAGAGGTCTTCTACCAGAGGTCTTCTACCAGAGGTCCTCTAAAGAGGTCCTCTAAAGAGGTCCACTACCAGAGGTAGTCCTCTACCAGAGGTCTTCTACCAGAGGTCCTCTACAGAGGTCTTCTACCAGAGGTCTTCTACCAGAGGTCTTCTACAGAGGTCTTCTACCAGAGGTCTTCTACCAGAGGTCTTCTACCAGAGGTCTTCTACCAGAGGTCCTCTAAAGAGGTCCTCTAAAGAGGTCCACTACCAGAGGTAGTCCTCTACCAGAGGTCCTCTACAAAGATCCTCTACAGAGGTCCTCTACAAAGATCCTCTAAAAAGGTCCACTACCAGAGGTAGTCCTCTACAGAGGTCCTCTACAAAGATCCTCTACAGAGATCCTCTACAGAGGTCTTCTACCAGAGGTCCTCTACAAAGATCCTCTACAGAGGTCCTCTACAAAGATTCTGTACAGGGGTCCTCTACCAGAGGTCCTCTACAAAGATCCTCTACCAGAGGTCCTCTACAGAGGTCCTCTACAAAGATCCTCTACCAGAGGTCCTCTACAGAGGTCCTCTACAGAGGTCCTCTACAAAGATCCTCTAAAGAGGTCCACTACCAGAGGTGGTCCTCTACATAGATCCTTTACAGAGGTCCTCTACCAGAGGTCCTCTACAAAGATCCTCTATCTATCGGTAGTGGTTTCCTGTGTGCTCTCCTTCCATTAACAGTGCTCTTCTTTGGGGTCTTCCTCAAAGTGAACACAGTTGCTTTCCAGCTGTTCTCCAGCTGTTTTGCCTTTGGCTTCTTTTTGCCTCTTTGGGAATTGTGGTGTAATCTTTATAGGTTTCATCTCGACCGAAGAGCAGCAGCAGTCCTGTGCAGTTTGTGTTTCTGATGTTGTTGTGTGTTTTAGTTTGTCAGTGTTTACCTGTGACTCAGATCCAAATACAGAAGACTCAGCAATTGCCTCAGACTACCTGTCTCTCACCCGTCTCTCACCCGTCTCTCACCTCTCCCTCAGAGCAGCCGTTTGGCCTGTGACAGCAGTGTTTCATCAGGCGATGCCGAGCAGCTTCGCTCTCTCTGCTCCAGAGATCCGCTGTACGAGCTCTCGGAGCAGGAGAAGGACTTCCTCTGGAGACACAGGTGAGAATGAATGTAATGGAGTGAACACCCTGCAGGTGTATTTTTGGAGGCATGTCCTCTGAACGCTGTGACGTTCTGAACCCACAGTTAAACCTCCGATCCAGGTATATTTGAACAGGTTTAAATAGTCCCAGATTTACCTAACGTGATCTTTGACACAGAAACTTTCTGGACCTTTCTGTCTGTCTGATTTTAGATGTCTGGCAGCTTCACGTGACTCTCTCTGTTTGTGCATGTTCCTGTCCACCGGCCTTGTCTACCTGTCTCTCCCCATTTGTCTACCTGTGTCTCTGCCTGTCTGTATCTCTGCAGACATTACTGTGTAAACATCCCAGAGTCTCTCCCTAAGCTGCTTCTTTCTGTCAAATGGAACTCCAGAGACGAAGTTTCTCAGGTACCGAACTTCCCATCACAGTCAGGGACAAATGCTTCAAACCCTCACTTTGACTCACCTGTCTCTCTGTCACCTGTCCCCTCCCTCAGATGTACTGTCTGTTGAAGGAGTGGCCTCTGATGGAGCCCGAGTCGGCTCTCGAGTTGTTGGACTGTAACTTTCCCGACCCAATGGTCCGAGAGTTTGCGCTGCGCTGCCTCGTGCAGGGCCTGACGGATGACAAGCTGTCGCAGTACCTGTTGCAACTTGTACAGGTGCGTGTGGTAATGGTAAATGGTAAAGGGTCTGCACACCTGCTGCTGTGTGCCTCACACAGTCCTCTGCAGCACACTGCAGACACACCTGGACTCCTCACCTGTCTGTGTACTGTCACATACATACACTTATCTTTCGACTTTTGTCTCATGGTCTTTTCTGCAGGTGTTGAAGTATGAGATGTACCTGGACAATCCTCTGGCCCGTTTCCTGATAAAGAAAGCTCTGACCAATCAGAGGATAGGGCACTTCTTCTTCTGGCACCTGAAGTGAGTGCAAATGTCCTGGTGTTTACCTGAGGGATCTAACACGTCTGTTTGGTCATTTTTAATCTAACAGGAAGTGTTCTCACAGGTCAGAGATGCACAACAAGACGGTTTCCCGACGCTTCGGTCTGCTGCTGGAAGCTTTCTGCAGAGCCTGCGGGATGTACCTGAAGCACCTGAACAGACAGGTGAGCCCTGACACACCTGGTCTTCTGAGTCCAGTTCAACATGAGCTCCTTATCTAGTTTTTCTTAACCTAAGACCATCACCACACAACAAAAGTGTGTCTCAGCCCAGGATTTATCAGTCTACCTGTGAGATAGTTCACAGGAACCAGGAAGCCTTGGAAGACCAATCAGAAGCATGGACACATACTCACAGGAAGTATCATGCTGGAAAAATATTAGGTGGTTAAACACAGAATAGAGCGTGAAAATAACACAGAGCAGCAGAGTGAAACAGCAGTGTCAGTGATTAACGAAGCTTCTCTCACCTGGTCGTTTGTATAACTGAGCTACTAACACACCTGTATGTGCGTGTGTGTGTGCAGGTAGAGGCCATGGATAAACTGGTGAATCTGACCGACACACTGAAGCAGGAGAAGAAGGACGAGACTCAGAAAGTATGAAAACAAACAAAGCAACTTAAATCTGACTTGTGATTGGCTGACGGTGACGTGTGTTTCTGTACTGCGATTGGTTGTCAGACTCAGATGAAGTTTCTGGTTGAGCACATGTCTCGTCCAGATTACATGGAAGCTCTGCAGGGATTCGTCTCTCCACTGAATCCAGTTCACCAGCTGGGAAATCTCAGGTAGGCATAACTGGTTAAATAACTGCATGACTTCCTACCTGACCGATCATTGCATGACCAGATCTTTTAGTGTGTGTGACTATGACTAAGATCAGTGTGGATATTTATAGCTCTTGGTAGTGAAATGTGGGGTTTTCTAAATATAAAAGTGATTCATCTGCATATTGACCGACTTTAAGTGTTTTATTCTTTAAAGAGCTTCCTGACTGCATCAGCGTGTTTTCAGGCTTGAAAAACAACAAAGTAAAACAATGTTTAAAAAGTGTCGTGTGCTTTTAGGCTGGAGGAGTGTAGGATCATGTCCTCGGCAAAGCGCCCCCTGTGGCTGAACTGGGAAAACCCTGACATCATGTCCGAGCTTCTCTTCACCAACAACGAGATCATCTTCAAGAACGGAGATGGTAACGAGTTTGGCGCTAACTGTATTACTGCTGTTTACAGCTGTGCCAGGGCACTGTGGGTAACGTAGTGTGTTCTGTTACAGACCTGCGTCAGGATATGCTAACGTTGCAGATTATTAAAATCATGGAGAACATCTGGCAGAACCAGGGTCTGGACCTGCGGTGAGAGCCCGTGACATTAGCTGTGACATCACACCGACACCTGGCTAACGGAGCGTGTGTTTGTGTATTAGCATGTTGCCCTATGGATGCCTCTCCATCGGTGACTGCGTGGGTCTGATCGAGGTTGTGAAGAACAGCTTCACCATCATGCAGATTCAGTGCAAGGGAGGCCTGAAGGGGGCGCTGCAGTTCAACTCCAACACGCTGCATCACTGGATCAAAGACAAGAACCGCGGCGAAGCGTGAGCACACCCCTCTGCACACATGTTTGCATGAACACCTGTCTGCCCTCTGCTCACTTCCTGTCTGTCCCACAGGTACGATCGGGCCATCGACCTGTTCACGCGCTCATGTGCTGGTTACTGCGTTGCCACGTTCATCCTGGGAATCGGAGACCGCCACAACTCCAACATTATGGTGAAAGAGAATGGACAGGTGAGCCTCTGACCCCACGCCCTGACAGCTCTTCCTGGGACTGCAGCCGCCTAACTCTTTGTCTGCCTCCTCCAGCTGTTCCACATTGACTTTGGTCACTTCCTGGATCACAAGAAGAAGAAATTTGGCTACAAGAGGGAGCGTGTACCCTTTGTCCTTACTCAGGACTTCCTCATCGTCATTAGTAAAGGCATCCAGGAATCCACCAAGACCAAGGAGTTCGAGAGGTGCCCTGTCCCTCCTCTTTGCACCTCCTCCTGTCTCCCTCTGAGCCCGCCTCACTCTCTGTCTACCTGTTTAGGTTCCAGGAGATGTGCTACAAAGCATACCTCGCCATCCGTCAGCACGCCAGCCTCTTCATCAATCTCTTCTCCCTTATGCTGGGTTGCGGGATGCCTGAACTGCAGAGCTTTGATGACATTGCCTACCTGAGGAAAACCCTGGCCCTGGGTAAGACTGGAGTGACGGACGGGCAGGAGACAGGTGGTATTATGATGCTGTAGATGTCTAGAACTCCACCAATCCATGGTGGCAGCAGAGTGCCTGTTCTAAGCAACCATCTCCTGTCCATCACAGGGACTCAGTTCAGTACTTGGAACTGTCTGTAACCCGTCTGTCTCTAAGCCATCTGTCATAGACCGGCCTGTCTAAGGTCATATCCCAATTCATGGGTTGGATCCTCCTGAGGACCCGGCCTTCGCGGTCTACGTGGGCCGGGTCCTCAGAAGGTCGGGTAGGCCGGAAGTAAACGGCTGTGGAATTGAACGGTCTAGCCTTCAGATTAGCATCACCGCTGTCTTGGTGGAGTTTAATAAACTCGGCGTAAATTCTCGACCATCTCACACGTCTGTTTAATCAGTTTTCTGTTTGACGTTTATTCAGCTGTGTGAAAACCACCCGGGGTATTAATAAAGTGTTATTTTATCTAATCTAATCTAATAACTTTAATCTCAGCCAAACCGATTGACTCACGAACAAATAAAACACTGAAAAAGCCCAACAATAACATTTTTAGGTTGTCTAAATGACTCTTATATTACATTTAACCTGAGTAGCGAAAGTCCGCGGTGATCTGAAAATGATGTGCCGGGAGTTGTGTCGTTCTCGGCGGCTTCAGTAACCCTCGAGCTCTCAGCTAGCTATCGAGCTGGTGGGTAACAGACGTCTCCAAAAACGTCGAAGCACTTTTGCAAATATGCGATATCTTGATAAACTGAGCAGATATTAGAAGTTTACACGCCCACATTCTCGCCTGAAAATATTTTAAAAGTTTATTTTTTGGGGGGTCCTTTGTCCCTCTTTGGGGGGGGAAACTCCCACTAGGTTTAAATCTGGGACTCTCCACCATTTGACCCTAGAACTGAAGAAGGTGAATCATCTTCAAGCAACTTAAACAAGTCCAGACGCTTTTCTTTCCAAGCTCCTTAGATTAATACCAGTAATTTTAAAACTTAGTAGCTGCCGCCATTGCCGGAAACTGGAGTTTGGCTGGGCCGCGCTATGATTTCTGGGATATGGTGGGCCACTAAGGACACACCTGACCCATCCTTCAAATTTGGGTAAAAGGAGGCCACACTTGTCGGCTGCATTCGGAGGAGTCTACGAATTTGACAGCCTTCGGCGCGTCGCTGTGACGTAATCGGTCTACAAATGTGTCCTCAGGAGGATGTAGCCCATGAATTTGGACACGACCTGTAAGTCTTTTCTTTAACCAGTCTGTCTCTAACCCATTTGTCTGTCATTCAGAGAAGAGCCAGCAGGAGGCACTGGAGTACTTCACCAAGCAGATGAACGACGCTCACCACGGCGGCTGGAGCACGAAGATGGACTGGATCTTTCACACCATAAGACACATGCCCAATGAGCACTGACACACACCCACACTGGTGTGTTTGTTTACTGCACTACTGTGATGATTATGATACTAATGATGATGATGATGATGACAGACTCGTCATCTGATGTCATAGATTTTCTTTAGAGGTTTTTTGTCCTTGTGTCTTTTGGACGGTTGTCATAGAAATATGAATCTCAGGGTCAAAGGTCAGTGGGGTTTTGATGATGCCAAAGGCAGGCTGGGAAAAAATGACGATGCTGATGATGAAGGGGACGTCACAAAAGTCTTCCAATCGGTGCTACTGTTAGCTTGTTAGCTGCTGTACTTTTCAAAAACAGTCAAACTTTATTGAGTGAAATTTTATTGACAAGCAGCTGTAACTTCATAAAATGTTATTTTTGAGTGACATAACTTTATTGAAACCAGCAAAGTGAACACTGTGGTCACTGTGAGAGCAATAAAACTTCCAATAACCAATCAATATTTAGATTATGACAATCAGTTCTGACCAGTAGGAAGGCAGAGCTGACCAGCTGTGGGCGGAGTCATTGTGATGATGCAGTCTAGAGACTTAAGATACCTTCAGAGTTTATTGGAAGTATCTTTTGGAGTATTTTGTTGATTTGAACCCACTTAAACAGATTTTTACGATCAGCATATCATCCTCGTTAATCAGGGATCAAAGTACTCGACAATCTGAACCAATCAGCTGCTGCCGTTAGCCCTTAGCTAGTCTACTTAGCATTGTTAGCTGTTGGCTCATGAGTCATGCTGAGATAGTTAGCATTAGCCTGTTAGCTATTAGATAGCTGAGTTGTTGCACTGGATAAAGGAACTGTGGGTAGGTTTAGTTACCATAGTGAAAACCCCGTCCCTCTAATCTCATTGGCTGCCAGTTCCTAGGGCAGGGCTACATTCAAATAGTTTTATGTGAAGGTTTTTTCCTGTTCAGGTGAGAGATCAAAGCCCCGCCCCCTGCTGCATGCTAATCATTCATTGCTGACATCATCGACTGTGATGGTTACTATAGTGACTGATAACACACGGGGAGATGTGATGTGTTTGTTTCCATGTGATCAGTATTGATTGTTTTCTGATGTATTAATGATTTTTAACTAATTGGTTTCTTCATGTATTGATTTGTGATGTTATTGATTCTTCTTGACCCTCTGACATAGGAGAGCAGGTCACCTGAAGGGCGGAGCCTGATGTTATAACACCATGCCCAGGTGTTAAAGCACTTATTGATCAGTGTTATTATGGATTATTGTTGTTTTGTTGTTTCAAAATAAAAGTTTAACTGGTGTGTGTGTGTGTGTGTGTGTGTGTGTGTGTGTGTGTGTGTGTGTGTGTGTGTGTGTGTGTGTGTGCTTTACTCACCTGAGACATGTTCAGTTCCTCTGACGTCCAGCAGGTGCTGCTGTGACCTTTGAGTCCTAACTGCTCTTTTTTTAAAATGAAATAAATAAAACTAAAATAATAAGATATTTCACCGTATTTCAAGGAAAATAAATGCAAATAACTCTGGGTATTAATCAATCCATGATATATGACATCTTTTTTTTCCAAGCTCCTTAGACAGCATTTGACACTGTTGACCACACAATCCTATTAAATTAGGGGTCCCCAATCCCAGTCCATGAGGGCCGGTGTCCCTGCAGGTTTAAGATGTGTCCTTGATCCATCACAGCTGATTTAAATAGATAAATAACTGTCTTGTCTCCAGAGGCCTGGTAATGAACTAATCATGTGATTCAGGTGTGTTGACCCAGGGTGAGCTCTCAAACCTGCAGGGACACCGGCCTCGTGGACTGGGATTGGGGACCCCTGTATTAAACCATCTAAAGACATGTGTTGGGTTTGCACTTGTACAAACGTATATATGTATTTTATGTTCACATATGTGTGCTTGTGTGTGAATGTGTACACTCTTGTATATGTATGTGCATATTTGCATGTACACATATATTTTTACAAACATATGGGATGTCACAATGTTTTCTATTTTTTCATCTTTCATCTATTTTAATTCTTTTTATTTGATTATGCTATCCTTCTGTTCAGCACTTTGGCGGACACTTGATGCCCTTTAAATGTGCTTTATAAATAAAGATCACTTGACTTGAGAAGCATACATTAATGCAGAGAAGTGTATTTTCGTTTATCGTTTTTTTAATGTATTGATTGTGCAGTGTTGGTCCTCCATATATTTATAAATATAATTTTGTAGTTTATGCACTATGGGCCCGCCATAATATTTATATATCACTTATTATTATTTTTAATGAAGTCAATTATTCCGCGTTGATCCTCCATACTTATGGACATAATGTTTCGCTTTTATAACCTTTCGTGAAAGTGCGATTAGTGACAGCTATTATATTTGTCCCTTCGCGCCTTCCGTCCACTGTTCCGCCGTAAGCATGCGCATTGACAGAAGCCGTCACCGCAGTCCAGTGTGTTGAGTAGAAGCCGAGTAGGGACAATAGATTAAAAATAGAAAAGTACAGGTGATACAGGCGGAGATAAGGAGCAGAACGAGAGACGGAGGAGAGATGGATCAGTTGGAGCGGTAAGGCTCACCTTTGACCCGGAAATAACTGCAGATAACGCTCGAGCACGTAGAGCTAGCATCCAGTGTGATTCATTCAAACTTTATTTAAACAGACTGCGTGAAATAAGAGTTAGCCGTTAACAACAGCGTTTTTATCCAGGCAGTCGGGGTCTAAACTTTATTGACACAGCCTCCCTGAACAGTCCGTTTGTTTCGGAGCGTGAGACGGTCGCGTGCGCTGTTGTGTACAAGTGAGAGGACCTGTGGAGGTGTGACGTCAGCGCAGGGCTCCGTCTTTTAAATGGAGTTTAGGAAGGACATGTGAGATAAAGGGGCGACTTCACCTGTGAGTAGTGACGGTGCGGTGTGTCGAATCTTTCCAGCCAATGGTTTCGGGCGCACGAAGCCCCGTTTAACAGCTCACTGCTGCCATCTGCTGGTCGTTCGGTGTACAGCGGCCCTGCTGTGGTAATACATGCAGGCTACATATCAGTGGAAAAGCAAACGTAAAGATGACTCAAGCATTTTAGCTGTTCGTCCACCATAAACCATGGGCACGTCCCTCAGGTGACACCTGGGATTACCTGCTGAGTACTTCCTGTTTGTCTTTCAGTCCCCAAGATGACAACGCACAGGAGACAGATTGTCACGTTGACAATGCCGATGGAAACAACAACAACAACAACCGGCGCAAGGTAACCTGTTCCTCTGTTTTACCTGGTAACCTGTTCCTCTGTTTTACCTGGTTACCTGTTCACGCCGTGCTCGTGTCTGTAGGCACGTTATGTTATCCCAGGTGGAAGTCTCGCTGAGACACGTGGCGTTAGAGGACAGACAACAGTTGTGTTTGTGGATATATGACTGACTGTAATTATGCATGAAATCATCACATCTCTGTAGGATTAAACTGAACATTATAAGTGCTTCATAAAAACAATGTCACGTGACTTTGCTGACAGGCAGCTAAAAGTGTTGTTTAATGTTCCTGTTGGAACTTTTGTATTGCCGCATAAATAAGAGTCATAAAACTCAGCACTTACTTTTAAATGTTTACTCTTCGGCCGCCCCACTTTATCCTCTGCTGTGCTATGAATCCTGGGATATGATGTGCCAACCCACATCATAACCCATCCTTGAAATCTGAGGAAAAGGACGACGCATTTGCAGCAGCCTTCGTCACGTCACTGTGACGTAATCGGCCCTCTGAAGGACAGCCTTGAGTTTAGACACTCTTAAAACCCTCAGACTGTGAGGGCCTGATTGGTCAGCAGCTGTGATGTGTGTGTTTTGTAACCTGCAGACGGTGTGTCCAGGTGCAGGTGAGCACCCCCTGCAGTATAACTACACCTTCTGGTACAGCAGGAGGACCCCGAGTCGTCCCGCCAGCTCTCTGAGCTACGAGCAGAACATACGACAGATCGGCACCGTGGCCTCGGTACGTATGGACAGCTTTCTGTGAGGACACGCCTCCTCTGAGACCACACCCCGTCAGCTTTACTGATAGTTTCAGTCTGACACGATTTTATTTCTTCTCTCTCTGATTCAGTCACATGATCAGTCTGACCGGATCAGTAAGTCTGTGCGATCAATCGTTCTGATAGCCAATAATGTGTGTTCAGGTGGAGCAGTTCTGGAGGTTTTACAGTCATCTGGTGAGGCCAGGTGACCTGAGCGGGCACAGCGACTTCCACCTGTTCAAGGAGGGCATCAAACCCATGTGGGAGGTAACTAAGTACCCAGTACTCCTGCAGTACTCCTGCAGTACTCGTGTAGGACAGATTTGTGCTGCTCAAATGAAAGTACAACAATAAAATCATCATAGACACACAACACATGCAGGGCTGCAGTGACATCACCACGAACCAGACACGCCTGTGTGAGGCCACACCCACACCAAGAAAGTACTAATGAAGGAAGCATCAATGAATTCTTAGTGAAGTGCTGATGAAGATGAGGGGTATCCATCCGTCTTCCTTCACTGGGGGGCAGGTCACGGGGCAGTAGCCTGAGCAGAGCGTACCAGACCTCCCTCCTGCTGGCCGCCTCCCGGAGAACACGACAAGCGCACCTTGCCCAGGAGGCTCAGCTCTCTCTTCACCACCGTGGACCGGTGCAGCATCACTGCAGCCGCTCCAGTGCGCGCTGGAGGACACCACCTGATGAAACCAACAGAACCAATCTGCACGAAAGCCAGAGACGAGATTCTTGGCTGCGCCTGTAAATTCTGTACATGAAGATTCTGAACAGAATCGGTGAGAGTACCATGTCCCACCAGGAACTAGTCCTACCTACTGACGGCTCTGCGGACCAAGTTCTTGCAATGGTTGCTTAATGATTAAATGGCCCATAGTATGGCGATGGGCCCCTGTCCCTTTCCCTGGCTGTGCCACATCCTGGGCCTTGCTCCAGGGCGTGGCCCTGGTAACCCCAGGCAGGGGGAACTGTTTCCTGGGTGAGCTTCTCATGGAGGTTTTTTAATAACTCTTTGTCTGGTCCCTAAACCCATGTCCAGAAAGGTAGCGCTTCACAGACGAGCGGTCCCACAGCTGTACACAAAAGGCTAAAAGTAACATGAACGTTAGGTCATAGTCAATACAACAGATTAAATAAAACACGTGAAAATAAACAATACATAATAATTCAACTAAGAATTCTTAACAGAAAAGCTGTTTTAACAGAAAAGTATTAACTGCTCATCAGTGTACTCGAGTACTGCAGGAGTAATCCTGGAGATGTACTCATGCGCTAATGCAGTACTGATACTGCAGCAATCCCGTACCGCCCCCTGCTGTGCTGCTCGTACCAGTTGTCCCAGATAACTTCCTGCAGTGATGTTAGAGCTGTGTGGTCACATGACTGATGCACTCAAACTCCCCCCTGTGTCTCCTACCTGTCTCACCTGTTGTGTCTGTCTCACCTGTGCAGGACGAGTCTAACCGCAGTGGGGGGAAGTGGATCATCCGGCTGCGTAAGGGTCTGGCGAGTCGGTTCTGGGAGAACATCATCCTGGCCATGCTGGGCGAGCAGTTCATGGTGGGAGAGGAGATCTGTGGGGCTGTGGTCTCCATACGCTTCCAGGTAACCACACAACCACTGCAGCGCTGTGTTACTGCAGGGCTGCTGCTCTGAGTCGGAATGAGGCACAGTGGAGACCTTCTCTACCAGAGATCAGGGCTCAAACTGGGATTCGGTGCTGTCCAAGTAAAACACAATAGAACTGTGTTACTAAAGTGCAGCTAGTGATGACTGTGGAAGTCTGTGGAGTCAAGCAGAGAGAGGACTTCTGTGATTGTTACCAGGGTTACCCAGTGCTGGTGTGCTGGTCCCCTTTTTTTAATAAGAATGAAACTACACTGAGCGTCATGCTCAGTGCTGAATTCCACTTTCAGAGCTCAGGGACCTCCCACGACATCTTTCAAAGTAAAAGTATTTCCAGTCTGGATCATGTGATCTGATCAGTGGGTAGCGTGGGTTCAGCTGCACGGGTGGGGTCTTGTTTGGCCTCAGTGTGTCCTGTGTGGAAGACTGTGGCAGCAATGTCGTCGAGCTGTGTTCACAGACCAAATCAGTGAGTCCGATATATGAGCGCTGGAAGTGAGCTCAGAGGAGAGCTGCTGCTCCTCCACTGACAGGAGTCTGCTCCTTTAGCCTGAGCTTAAAATTAGACGGTCTGTCTCCCAGATCCAAACTGGTTCCCCGAGTTGTGCTCTGATGCATCCATCGGAGTATGTGTGTAAATATTAGATAGGAAAAAGGACTTGTGTGGATGGGCGAACCAGGCACGCTGTGCTCAGAGTAGGAAAGTGATATAGGAGAACCAGTCCATTCACCATTTCCTGTCAGAGGCCATAAGAAGATCATTTGTAACCTTCACTAAAGCTGTTGCTGTGCTGAGCTCTGAAACCTGACTGAAACTCTTCAATAAGCCTCTGCAGATGATCTGTTAGCTGTTGGCCTATAATTAGCTAAGATTAGCTGGGTTTAAACAAGCTTGAAGGCCTGTGGTACGTTTATGATAGCATCTGACCTCTGACCTGTCTGTAACCCGTCTGTCTGTCAGGAGGACATCCTGTCGATCTGGAACAGGACGTCCAACGACCAGACGACGACGTCCAGAATCAGAGACACTTTGAGACGAGTCCTGAACCTTCCAGCTAACACCATCATGGAGTACAAGACCCACAACGACAGCCTCAGGTACTACCACTGTGCTAGCACTGTTACTGCTGCTAACACTGTGCTGTCAGGTTGGTTGATGCTTTGAGTGTATTCATATGAACCTGACGGTGATCAAAGTCACCTGTCTCAGCTCTAAACCATCTGTACTTAACCCTTTAAAACCAGTTAGAGCGGCACGCTCCGTTTTGCCTAACCATTTTTAAATCCCGGTAGAACCGGAACCGTGTAAGCTAGCGCAATAATTTTTTTTGCATATGAAACCAGAGGAGTTGTACTTACATCTTATGCCATCAGCTTGTCCTCGGTCACAGTTCCCTTCCACATATAGCTTTGCAAAAACTGCATAAAAAGCACTTGCAGCAACAAAAACATAATATCCCAGAAACACACTTTGCCGATCCGATCAGCTGTTCGTAACACTTCCTACGTTAGAATAGACGTCAGCATGAGCTATCGCATGTCCGCCATTACCTGCCCGAAACCGGAAGTGACTTCATTTTCTCAGAAAATGTAGTTTTTTACTTGTAGGCCTTTACCGATGTTTTTAAAAGTCATGTTTGACTTCATGCTTTTCTGAATAGTTGCTGGGATGCTTAGGACTCAAATCGCGCTGCTTTAAATGGTTTATTTTGACGCACCTGCTGTTTTCTCTGCAAATTTGCATTATAGGATTGTTTTTCGTTTTTCCTGCAGTATATAAAAATTGCTGTATCTCAAAAATAAAACTATGAAGACACAAAATAAATTCCCTGTGGTGGGAAACTATTTGTGCAACTTTCTTGTATTTAGAGTTTTGAGGGATAAGCCTCTTAAATTTCTCTATTTAGAAATATATGTTAAAAAAATAAAAACGATTTTCAAATTTTTTGTACTTTATTGCAGCGGTCCCCAACCGTTTTTGCGCCACGGACCGGTTTATGCCCAACAATATTTTCAGACTGGCTTTTAAGGTGTCAACAAAATAAAACTAGTACCGGTACCGAAAAAAATAAGATTTATTCATAACACATGTGAAAAGATTCGATCCCTATACAACAGTTGTAAGAGCTTGGTTCGCATTGCCGGCAATAAGTCGGACTCGTTCCCGGTGGGTGATGGGCTCCGCCAGGGCTGCCCTTTGTCTCCGGTTCTGTTCATAATTTTTATGGACAGGATTTCTAGGCGCAGCCAAGTGGCGGAGGGCTTTCGCTTTGGTGGCCTCAGAATCTCATCTCTGATTTTCGCGGATGATGTGGTTCTGTTGGCTTCATCGGGTGAGGGCCTCCAGCTCGCACTGGAACGGTTCGCAGCCGAGTGTGAAGCAGCGGGAATGAGGATCAGCACCTCCAAATCTGAGGCCGTGGTTCTCAGCCGGAAAAGGGTGGAGTGCCCACTCCGGGTCGGGGATGAGTTCCTGCCCCAAGTGGAGGAGTTCAAGTATCTCGGGGTCTTGTTCTCGAGTGATGGGAGAAGGGAGCAGCGTAAATAAGCTTCCTCCGAAAGGTGGCTGGCCTCTCCCTTAGAGATGGGGTGAGAAGTTCGGCCCTCCAGGAGGGGCTCAGAGTGGAGCAGCTGCTGCTCCACATCGAAAGGAGCCAGCTGAGGTGGTTCGGGCATCTGACAAGGATGCCCCCTGGGCGCCTCCTGGGTGAGGTGTTCCGGGCATGTCCCACCGGGAGGAGGCCCCCAGGACACGCTGGAGAGATTATATCTCTCGGCTGGCCTGGGAACGCCTTGGTGTTCCCCCGGATAAGCTGGAGGAGGTGGCTGGGGAGAGGGAGGTCTGGGCCTCTTTGCTTAGGCTGCTGCCCCCGCGACCCGGCCTCGGATAAAGCGGATGAAGATGGATGTGAAAAGATCAGGAAAACCGAGTTAACGATAAAAACGATAAAAACGATAACAAAATAACGCTGAAAACCGATAAAAACCCTGAAAACCAGACATTTCACACCTGAGCCTCAACTCTCGCAGCCCGGTACCAAACGACTCACGGACCGGCACCGGTCCGAGGCCCGGGGGTTGGGGACCGCTGGTTTATTGCACTTTTTTGCAATTTATGTAGTTACTATGGACTTAATGCTAAAATATGGGCTATAACAGTTGTATTGATGTATAGCAACTTGAAATGCTTCCAAAAACTGCTCCACAGCATGTAAAAATATCTCGTTCTTAGTTCTATGGCAGGTCTAAAGGGTTCATGATCCTCTAAACAGGGTTTGTCCTCTGTTGATGTTTGGGACATGAGGTGGAGCCACTTTTCATCTAATGAAAGGAAATCAGGACTTTTGTTTTCTTTAGGTCAAAGTTGAGATCAAATGTATGTGTCCTCCCTGTAAACCCACTGTTACCCCTCTGTCCACTCTGTAAACCCACTGTTACCCCTCTGTCCTCCCTGTAAACCCACTGTTACCCCTCTGTCCACTCTGTAAACCCACTGTTACCCCTCTGTCCACTCTGTAAACCCACTGTTACCCCTCTGTCCTCCCTGTAAACCCACTGTTACCCCTCTGTCCTCCCTGTAAACCCACTGTTACCCCTCTGTCCACTCTGTAAACCCACTGTTACCCCTCTGTCCTCCCTGTAAACCCACTGTTACCCCTCTGTCCACTCTGTAAACCCACTGTTACCCCTCTGTCCACTCTGTAAACCCACTGTTACCCCTCTGTCCTCCCTGTAAACCCACTGTTACCCCTCTGTCCACTCTGTAAACCCACTGTTACCCCTCTGTCCACTCTGTAAACCCACTGTTACCCCTCTGTCCTCCCTGTAAACCCACTGTTACCCCTCTGTCCTCCCTGTAAACCCACTGTTACCCCTCTGTCCACTCTGTAAACCCACTGTTACCCCTCTGTCCTCCCTGTAAACCCACTGTTACCCCTCTGTCCACTCTGTAAACCCACTGTTACCCCTCTGTCCACTCTGTAAACCCACTGTTACCCCTCTGTCCTCCCTGTAAACCCACTGTTACCCCTCTGTCCACTCTGTAAACCCACTGTTACCCCTCTGTCCACTCTGTAAACCCACTGTTACCCCTCTGTCCACTCTGTAAAGCCACTGTAAACACTCAAGCGTGTTTAGAGAGCAGGAGGATTGCAGCAGATGGTAAATGGCTTGTATTTGTATAGCGCTTTATGTAGTCCCTAAGGACCTCAAAGCGCTTTACACTACATGCAGACATCCACACACTGGTGATGGCAGCTACATTGTAGCCAAAGCTGCCCTGGGGCGCACTGACAGAGGCGAGGCTGCCGGACACTGGCGCCACCGGGCCCTCTGACCACCACCAGTAGGCAACGGGTGAGGTGTCTTGCTCAAAGACACAACAAACCGTCAACCTTCCGATTACAGGACGAACTGAACTCTTGAGCAACGATTGCCCAGATGACACTAATTCTGTGTTTAAACTAACAGCTGTGCTTGTGAAATGCATTGTGGGAAACGATGCTGATAAAGCAGTGAGACCTCTTCTGTCTTCTGTTTCAGGGACAACTCGAGCTTCAGGAACACCAAGATCTCTGTCTGAGGTCACCGGGGTCAGCCCAATGGCCCTCTGACCAATCAGGAACTGCCGTGGTGTTACTCTGCTCTCTCATTGGCCAGAGGATGGCCACATGGACCAATAAACTGACTGAACTGGACTGACGGTGTTAGTTTGTATCTCTGAAGTTTGTGCTGGTGTAAATAAAACTGAGTCTTCTTTAAACTCTGAGTGTGACTCTTTAATCCCAGCTGGCACCTCCGGGTCCCAGAGCAGTATAAAGACCTGTCCCAGGATATTCCAGGATGGTAGCTGAGACTAATCTGGGTCTATTCCAGGCTGCAGTCCAGCAGGGAGCTGAGCAGATGGACTTGATCCAGGCCGGGATTAGCAGATCGGAGGTACCATCATCGGTACCTGATCCAGCTCACCTGTCTGATCACATGATTCACCTCCCCTGCTGCTCCTTACACAGGAAGATGCCCTCTTACCACAGGCTGTGACACTACAGCGAGGTGCTGACATCATCAGCAGGAAGTGAAGACGTGACAACAACACAGGTGGATGCAAAGTTCCTCTCTCTCCACTGTGAGTGGATGTAGCTCGACCATGATTCTCTCTCTCCACTGTGAGTGGATGTAGCTCGACCATGATTCTCTCTCGCTCCACTGTAAGTGGATGTAGCTCGACCATGATTCTCTCTCTCCACTGTGAGTGGATGTAGCTCGACCATGATTCTCTCTCTCTCCACTGTAAGTGAATGTAGCTCGACCATGATTCTCTCTCTCTCCACTGTAAGTGAATGTAGCTCGACCATGATTCTCTCTCTCCACTGTAAGTGGATGTAGCTCGACCATGATTCTCTCTCTCTCCACTGTAAGTGGATGTAGCTCGACCATGATTCTCTCTCTCTCCACTGTAAGTGGATGTAGCTCGACCATGATTCTCTCTCTCTCCACTGTAAGTGGATGTAGCTCGACCATGATTCTCTCTCTCTCCACTGTAAGTGGATGTAGCTCGACCATGATTCTCTCTCTCTCCACTGTAAGTGGATGTAGCTCGACCATTATTCTCTCTCTCTCCACTGTAAGTGGATGTAGATTGACCATGATTCTCTCTCTCCACTGTGAGTGGATGTAACTCGACCATGATTCTCTCTCTCTCCACTGTAAGTGGATGTAGCTCGACCATTATTCTCTCTCTCTCCACTGTAAGTGAATGTAGATCGACCATGATTCTCTCTCTCTCCACTGTGAGTGGATGTAGCTCGACCATGATTCTCTCTCGCTCCACTGTAAGTGGATGTAGCTCGACCATGATTCTCTCTCTCCACTGTAAGTGGATGTAGCTCGACCATTATTCTCTCTCTCTCCACTGTAAGTGGATGTAGATTGACCATGATTCTCTCTCTCCACTGTGAGTGGATGTAGCTCGACCATGATTCTCTCTCTCCACTGTGAGTGGATGTAGCTCGACCATGATTCTCTCTCTCTCCACTGTAAGTGAATGTAGCTCGACCATGATTCTCTCTCTCTCCACTGTAAGTGAATGTAGCTCGACCATGATTCTCTCTCTCCACTGTAAGTGGATGTAGCTCGACCATGATTCTCTCTCTCTCCACTGTAAGTGGATGTAGCTCGACCATGATTCTCTCTCTCTCCACTGTAAGTGGATGTAGCTCGACCATGATTCTCTCTCTCTCCACTGTGAGTGGATGTAACTCGACCATGATTCTCTCTCTCTCCACTGTAAGTGGATGTAGCTCGACCATTATTCTCTCTCTCTCCACTGTAAGTGAATGTAGATCGACCATGATTCTCTCTCTCTCCACTGTAAGTGAATGTAGCTCGACCATGATTCTCTCTCTCTCCACTGTAAGTGAATGTAGCTCGACCATGATTCTCTCTCTCCACTGTGAGTGGATGTAGCTCGACCATGATTCTCTCTCTCTCCACTGTAAGTGGATGTAGCTCGACCATGATTCTCTCTCTCCACTGTAAGTGGATGTAGCTCGACCATTATTCTCTCTCTCTCCACTGTAAGTGAATGTAGCTCGACCATGATTCTCTCTCTCCACTGTAAGTGGATGTAGCTCGACCATTATTCTCCTACTCTCCACTGTAAGTGGATGTAGCTCGACCATGATTCTCTCTCTCTCCACTGTAAGTGGATGTAGCTCGACCATGATTCTCTCTCTCTCCACTGTAAGTGAATGTAGCTCGACCATGATTCTCTCTCTCCACTGTGAGTGGATGTAGCTCGACCATGATTCTCTCTCTCTCCACTGTAAGTGGATGTAGCTCGACCATGATTCTCTCTCTCTCCACTGTAAGTGGATGTAGCTCAACCATGATTCTCTCTCTCTCCACTGTAAGTGAATGTAGCTCGACCATGATTCTCTCTCTCTCTCTCTCTCTCCACTGTGAGTGGATGTAGCTCGACCATGATTCTCTCTCCACTGTAAGTGGATGTAGCTCGACCATGATTCTCTCTCTCTCTCCACTGTAAGTGAATGTAGCTCGACCATGATTCTCTCTCTCTCCACTGTAAGTGGATGTAGCTCGACCATGATTCTCTCTCTCCACTGTAAGTGGATGTAGCTCGACCATGATTCTCTCTCTCTCTCTCTCTCTCCACTGTGAGTGGATGTAGCTCGACCATGATTCTCTCTCCACTGTAAGTGGATGTAGCTCGACCATGATTCTCTCTCTCTCTCCACTGTAAGTGGATGTAGCTCGACCATGATTCTCTCTCTCCACTGTAAGTGGATGTAGCTCGACGTTGACGCTCTCCCTCCTGGTCTCTGGTCCTCCCTCGTTCACCCTGACATCATCTGCTTGGTTTTCCTTTGGACAGATGAAGCTCTGAGACAAAGGTAAACAGATCATTGATCGCTCGATTGATTGTTCTGATATTTGAGCTTCTGATGCTCAGACAGTCTTAGACTCTGTGTGTGCAGACAGGTTGTGTTTTGTCCTCTCTGATTTCCGATCCGTTGGAGCTCTCTCCCTGTTAAAAAGGAGTTCTTCCTTCCCACCTTCGATTGCCCCTCTAATATTGTAGGCTCTTTGACTGCTGCTGTAAACCCGAGCTGTATACATAAAGTTAAATTTTACCTGAATATAGGAAGCACGGGACCTGAGTGATTTAAGTAAATCTGTTAATGAGCTTGATCTTCTTTAAAACCAGCCAATCGGAGAGCTGCAGATCAAGTCTTGACCTCTCAGGTGTGTGTGTGTTTCCATGGTTACCATGATTGGATTAAAGGTGTCAGCGGATGCCCTCTGTGGGTTCAACCTGAGCATGTGTGGTCATAGTTACATACTCTGCTCTCTCTCTCCTGATGCCATGACTGAGGCAACACATTTGCACACACCATCATCGGTTATTGCACAACATGCATGTCTCTGGACAGCCTCTGGTGGCAGCCAGACAAAGGCAAGGCAAGGCAAGTTTATTTGTATAGCACAATTCAACAACAAGGTGATTCAAAGTGCTTTACAGAGACATTAGAAACAAGAACAAATAAAAAGCATGATTTAAAATTGATTAAAACAAGCAAATAAACTAACTAACTAATTAACAAACAAACAAACAAAACAGTATATAAAATCAAAACAGATAAAATCAGTAGTTAAATGTAAGTTTTGAAATTTAAGCTTAAAGTGTGGGTTTGGTGCTTTATTCAAATGCAGCTGAGAACAGGTGAGTCTTCAACCTGGATTTAAATAAACTGAGTGTTTCAGCTGATCTGAGGCTTTCTGGGAGTTTGTTCCAGATATAAGGAGCATAAAAGCTGAATGCAGCTTCTCCGTGTCTGGTTCTGACTCTGGGAACTGATAAAAGACCGGATCCAGATGACCTGAGGGATCTGGAAGGTTCATACTGGGTCAGGAGGTCACTGATGTATTTTGGTCCTAAACCATTCAGAGCTTTATAGACCAGCATCAGAACTTTAAAGTCTATCCTCTGACGGACAGGCAGCCAGTGTAAAGACCTCAGAGCTGGACTGATGTGGTCCACTTTTTTGGTCTTAGTGAGGACTCGAGCAGCAGAGTTCTGAATGAGCTGTAGTTGTCTGACTGATTTTTTAGGTAGACCTGTAAAGATGCTGTTACAGTAATCAAGCCTACTAAAGATGAATGCATGGACTAGTTTTTCCAGGTCCTGTTGAGACATCAGATCTTTTATCCTTGATATATTCTTGAGGTGATAGTAAGCTGACTTTGTTATTGTCTTAATGTGTTTTTCTAAGTTTAGGTCTGCATCCATCACTACACCCAAATTTCTCGCCTGGTTTGTGGTTTTTAGGTGTATAGATTGAAGTTCTCTGGTGACCTGTAATCGTTTTTCTTTGGCGCCAAAGACTATTACCTCAGTTTTGTTTTTGTTTAGCTGGAGAAAATTGTGGCACAACCAGTCATTGATTTCCTCAATGCATTTACCAAGAGCCTGTACAGGGCCTCGGTCTCCTGGTGACATTGTGATATATATTTGTGTGTCATCTGCATAGCTGTGATAGTTTATTTTGTTGTTGTTTATAATCTGTGCCAGTGGGAGCATGTAGATGTTAAACAGAAGGGGTCCCAAGATGGAACCTTGGGGAACTCCACATGTGATACTTGTCTGCTCAGATGTGAAGTTACCTATTGATACAAAGTATTTCCTGTTTTCTAAGTATGTTTTGAACCAGTTTAGTACAGTTCCTGAAAGACCTGTCCAGTTCTCCAGTCATTTGAGTAATATGTTGTGGTCAACTGTATCAAATGCTGCACTGAGATCCAGTAAAACTAGGACTGACATTTTTCCACTGTCTGTATTCAGACATATGTCATTAAACACTTTGGTCAGAGCGGTTTCAGTGCTGTGGTTCTGTCTAAAACCTGACTGGAAGGCATCATAGCAATTATTCTGTTTTAAGAAGTAACTGAGCTGTTGAGAAACTGCTTTTTCAATGATCTTACTTAAAAACGGGAGATTTGAGATCGGCCTGTAGTTGTTCATTTGTGTCTTGTCAAGATTGTCATTTTTCAGTATAGGTTTGATTACAGCAGTTTTTAGTGATTCTGGAAACACACCTGATAATAAAGAAAAGTTGACGATCTGTAACAGGTCTGACTCTAAAGTCTTTGAGACCTTTTTGAAAAAACTTGTTGGCAGGACATCTAAACAGCAGGAGGAGGAGTTCAGTTGACCTAAGATGTCCTCCAGGTCTTTGCTGTTAATAGGTTGAAACTGTTTCATGGTGTTTAAACAGTTTTTTGGTGGACACAGTACATATTCTGGATCTGCTGTTGATGTACCAATTGCTTGTCTAATTTTTTGGATTTTTTCAGTGAAGAATTTGGCAAAGTCATTGCAGGCCATGGTCGAATGAAGTTCAGCTGCCACTGACACAGGAGGGTTTGTTAGCCTGTCAACTGTAGAAAATAAGACCCGAGCATTATGGCTGTTTTTAGTGATGATGTCAGAGAAGTAGGACCTCCTTGCACTCCTCAGTTGTAAATTATAATTGTGAAGTTTCTCTTTATAGATGTCATAATGAACCTGGAGGTTTGTTTTTCTCCATCTGCGCTCAGCTTTCCTACACTCTCTTTTTTCATTTTTCACCAGTGTGGAGTTTCTCCATGGAGACTTTTTCCTTCCAGAGATAACCTTCACCTTAATGGGAGCAATAGTGTCCATTACATTTAACATGTTAGCATTGAAGCTATTGACGAGCTCATTGACTGAACCTCTGGGCAGGTCAGGTGTTAATGGGAAGACCTGGTTAAAAATTGCACTACTGTGTTCAGTTATACACCGTTTTGTGATCACTGTTGTTGATATATTTGTGTGGGCTGAGATTTTACTTTCAAAGAAAACACAGTAATGATCAGACAGGCCCACATCAGACACAGTAACCTTTGAAATGCTCAGGCCTTTGGAGATCAGTAGGTCAAGAGTGTGTCCTCTATTATGTGTGGCCTCTGTTACATGCTGAGTCAGCCCAAAGTTGCCCAGAGTGTTACTCAGGTCTTTAGTCCCTTTGAATGTTTGAATGTTAAAATCCCCAGCAATAATTACACAGTCAAAATCAACACAGATCACAGACAGCAGTTCACTGAGGTCATTAAAAAAGTCTGTGCAGTATTTGGGAGGCCTGTAAACATTAAGAAACACAACTTTGGATGGGGCCTTCAGCTGTAAAGCCACATATTCAAAAGACTGAAAACTTCCAGGAGATAGCTGCTTACATTGAAATGATTCATTAAATAAGACAGCAACCCCTCCTCCTCTCCTGCTCGCCCTGACCTCACTGATAAAACTGTAGTTAGGAGGGGTCGTCTCGATGAGAACAGCTCCACTGTTACTTTGGTCCAACCAAGTTTCAGTTAAAAACATAAAATCAAGGCTGTGCTCAGTGATTAAATCATTAATTAAAAATGTTTTCCCAGCTAAAGATCTAACGTTTAATAAAGCCAACTTAAGTGTTTTAGAGGCATTACTTGTCCCCTCGTGTTTGGGAGCAGTCTGTGGCACACAAGGTATGTTTACTATGTTTAAAGATCTTTTAGAGTGCAGCTCTCTGTGTTTTGACCAGGCCACATGTCTCCTGTCACCTAAAAGTACAGAGATTTTAAAACCTTCTAGTAAACAGGGTCCCAGCTTCTCCTGGGAAAAGTCACCACTGCCATAATCCTCGCAGCCCGGACCCTCCACACATCACGCATCAGACTGCGGAGACAGGGCATGAAGAGGAACTAAGGGGGGCGAGGCTGGGCAATGTGACTTCGATTGCTCTGTTGAGGGTGGGGCTCGATGGCGAACCTTTGGCCGCTCTGGTGGGGGGTTTATGGGGGACAAAAAGGGATTGGGACGGGGGGTAGATCTGAGCCCAGCATTGACCCGCTCCATCATCTCCTCAGTGAATTTCAGGTGTGGGGAGGAGGGAGAAAGGGAGGGGGAGGAGGGTGATGGCCTGTCAGGGGTTTGGGGGACTGGGGAAGATCCTGGTCCTGGTCGTTGGTGTTGTTGAGAGAGTTGGAGGCAAATAGGGACCCCTCTTCTTGCCTCAGATGTCTCTCCTTTCTGAGGCTCTTCCCGGGTGGGGGCAGATGGAGCTCCTCCTCAAGGTTTCTGCTGGGCTTTGTCTGTTCTTGGAGTACTGTTTGTTCCTCCTTATGAGATAACTCCTCGTTTATCTCAGCCTTGGCACCAAGCACATATGGATGACGTATGGAATAAAACAAGTTGGAGGTGAACAGTTTCACCCCTGACTTGTTAAAATTAAATCCATTTGCTTTGAACAGATGCCTGCGTTCCCAAAAAATATTAAAGTTGTCGATAAAGTGCACTGAGTGGTCAGCACATGCTGATATAAGCCATTTATTCAGTGTAAACAAACCAGTGAAAGCCTCCACCTGCTCTCCAGTTGCTGTACCTAAGGGTCCAAACTTTAGGATTTATGGTCTCTGAGGAGAACCAGTCACAAATGAGCCACAGCTGAGGGTCCTGTTTCAGAAAGCCGGTTCACTGAGGCTCAAGTCCTGAAGGGGGTCATGGTTCATAGTGGTCCTACACAAGCGGTCCTAGTCCCTTAGGAGGTTGAAGGTTTCCAGTGCCTGGTGGTTTGAGTGTTCAGCTTCAAGTCATCACAGTCTCTAATGTGGACTCAGACCTACCTTCAGATTAATTATCCCCAGAGGGAAGCATCTCTGTGACATCACCTGGAGACTCATCACAAACCCCACATAGTCACAGCTGCAGGAGGTCAGAGGAAATGTGGTCGTTTCAGAGGTTTTGACAGTCAGCTTTCAAACGCTGATACAACCGAGCATCCTACGTGTGGTTAACTGCATCTCATTCATAGTTACTGTGGAAATGACACTTAAGTCATGTGATGTCAAACAGAAGGTCTTCTTCTGAGGGTTTATTGAAGTATTCTCACCTTAAAACAGAGCGTGGTCCTCTGTGAAGGGGCCAGCAGGTCCCTGTGACCTTATCACCTTGGAGCTTCTAAATTCTTAATCTGTTATTCACTTTAATACCTAACACAAGATTAACCCTTTACAGCCGATCAGAGCGGGCACGCTCTGTTTTGCGTAACTATTTTTAAATCCCAGTAGCACTGCAACCACGTAAGCTAGTGCAAAATTTTTTTTTGCATATGAAACCGGAGGAGTTGTACTTACATCTTATGCCATCAGCTTGTCCTCGGTCACAGTTCCCTTCCACATAAAGCTTTGCAAAAACTGCATAAAAAGCGCTTGCAGGAACAAAAACATAATATTCCAGAAACACGCTTTGTGATCCGATCAGCTGTTCGTAACACTTCCTACGTTTGAATAGACGTCAGTGCGAACTTTTGCATTTCCGCCATTACCTGCCCGAAACCGGAAGTGACGTCATTTTTGCGGAAATGTAGTCTTTTTTACTATCAGGCCCTCAGAGCCTATACTCGTCTTTTTAAAAGTTTTCTTTGACTTTATGACTTTCTGTGTCGTTTCTGGGATGCTTACGACTCATATTGCACTGCTGGAAATAGTTTATTTTGATGCACATGCTGCTTTTTTGCAAATTTGCAGTATAATACTTATTTTCGTTTTTCCTGCAGTATATAAAAATTGGTGTATTTCAAAAATAAAACTATGAAGACACTCAAAATAAATTTCCTGTGGTAGGAAACTATTTTGTGCAACTTTTTTGTATTTACAGTTTTGAGGGATAAGCCTCTTAAATTTCTCTAACTAGAAATATATGTTAAAAAACAAAAACTTTTTGTAGTTTATTGCACTTTTTTGCAATTTATGTAATTACTATGCACTTAATGAATACATATTATTAAAATCTGGGCTATAATGGTTGTATTGATGTATAGCAACTTGAAATGCTCCCAAAAATGGCTCCACAGCAGGTAAAAATATGATATAAGCTCTGGCAGACTTGGTTCTATGGTAGGTCTTAAAGGGTTAAGGAGCAGATGTTAAAGGTAAGATGTTACATCATTCAGGTGGCAGGCTGGTCGTATAAACTTACAGATCATGTGATTCTGGCTACCCACAGTCCACAGTGACGCAGTGGTTAGCACTGTTGCCTCACAGCAAGTCCTGAGTGTGATTCCACTTTGAATTTGACTACATGTTCTTCTGCTGTCCATGTAACTGTGACATGTGACTGCATTGCGTCCAGAGGAAGCCAAACCCCGTAAAAGCATCAGTGTACATATGCAATGCTGGTCTACAAAATCTATTTAAAACAATAGCTTGCTCTTCTGTTTTGACTGGTATGTTTAGTGTAAATGTGTTTTCAGTGTTACAAACAAGTGATTCATACAGATTTCTGATGCTTGTCTCCTCTGAGTTGTATGTCAGCATTATTAAGTCTTATTACAGACTGCCAGAGCCAGTCCAGTGTTCCACAACCAGTGGATTCAGCCTTCCTCCTGAATCCGAGGGTCGACTACAAATCTCTTTTCCAGAACACTGGCACACACTTTCCCAGGAAAGCTGTTGAGTGTGATCCCTCTGTAGTTGGAGCACACCCTCTAGACCCCCTGCTTAAACAGGGCAACCACCATCTGGTCTGCCAATGTAGAGGCAATGCAACACTGCAGAAACGTAACCTTCAGCACCTTCTCAGTCCCCCAGCAGGACAATAGAGTTCCTTATTGGAGAGTTACTGAGCGTTATTACCCCCACCCAGTGACTCTAAGAAGGCTGGATGGGGTGCTGGAAAACTCTGTAGGGTCATTTGGCTCATACACACAAACAAAAATTAGGACTCATTCCACGACCACAAGGCGCAGGGAACCACCGGGGAAAACTCCAACAGCAAAGGCAGCCAACCGTGGCGATACATGTAGTACCACTCTGTCCGTGCCCTCACATCGAGGGTAACTCCAGAGGGGAACAGAGTCCAGGTCATCTATAGGAAACTGGTTGAGAACCAGAGCTATGCACTGAGGTCATCACATCTTAACCTCATGCACCAGCTCAGGCGCCTTTCCCACCAGAAAGGCGACATTCCATGTGCCACAAGCCAGTTTTGGAAGCTGAAAATCGGAGCGCCAGTACATCAGACTGTCTGGGGTGGCTGTAGCTCAGGTGGTAGAGCGAAAGCTTGGTGGTTCGATCCCTGGCTTCCTCAGGCTGCAAGCCAAATATCCTTGGTCAAGATCCCAAATTGCTCTCCGATGCATCCATCGGAGTATGAATGTGTGTGAATGTTACTTAGAAAGCACTTGGAAAAATGTGCTTGTGCGAATGGGTGAATGTACAAGTTGTGTACAGCGCCTGAAGTGCTCAGAAAGAGTAGAGATGCGCTATATAAGAACCAATACATTCACCATTTACCATCTAAGCACCCAACCCTACAGCCCCTCGTGTGGGTGGTAAGCCCACAGTCTTAAGCCCTGTCTTTAAAATGAACTGACATTGCAGGTTAAGAAGAAATGTCTGCCTACAGGAGAGAGGTTGAACGTCTGGTGTCTTGGTGCAGCCACAACAACCTGGTGCTGAATGCCCAGAAGACAGTGGAGATTATTGTGGACTTCAGGAAGCACACAGCCCCACTCCCCCCCATCATCCTGACTGACACCCCCATCACCTCTGTGGACTCATTCCGCTTCCTGGGTACCACCATCACCCAGGACCTGAAGTGGGAGCCCACCATCACCTCCGTCATTAAGAAAGCCCAGCAGAGGATGTACTTCCTGAGGCAGCTGAAGAAATTCAACCTGCCAACACGGACGATGATGCAGTTCTACACTGCAATCATCGAGTCCATCCTCACCTCCTCCATCACCGTGTGGTACGCTGGAGCCTCTATCAGGGACAAACAGAGACTGCAGCGTGTTGTGCGCTCTGCTGAGAAGGTGATTGGCTGCAGACTCCCATCTCTGCAGGACCTGTACACCACCAGGACACTGCGGCGTGCAGCTCGGATCTCAGCTGACCCTTCTCACCCTGGACACAGTCTGTTTGACCTGCTCCCCTCAGGCAGGAGGCTCCGGTCCATTCGCACCAGAACCTCTCGCCATAAGAACAGTTTCTTCCCCTCTGCTGTTGGACACATGAACAATAACCACATGATTGTCCCCGCCACTAACACATGACCCTACGCTGTGTCACTGCATCATTCCATGTTTGGCACTGATCACCACCTGCACTCATGTATATATCTTTCTACGTAGCACTCATAATTCTTATTCTCATGTATATATCTCACGTATATCTCATGCACATATCTTTCTTTCTACATAGCACTTTAATTCTTATTGTTTGCACTGAAGCACCGCAGCAATTTCCTAATGTTGTAAACCTCAACATCTGGCAATAAACCCATTCTGATTCTGATTCTGATTACGTGGAGGTTTCAGGTTCCTTGTTAACAGACAGTAGTTTGACAAACCTGAATCAGTTTTTTTTGTTTCATCTTTGTTCAGACGAGTTTGTGTTCTTGTTGACTTTCTAAAAATCTGTCTGAATCTCTGGCAGGTTGTCAGGATGCAGCTTCGATGGTTGCTAGGGGCGTGTCTGTGGTTGCTATGCATCGAAGAGGTTCGGACAACAACCTTCAAGATCGCCTTGGTCGGTCCGTGGTCATGTGACCCGTTGTTTTCCCGGGCGATGCCGACAGCAGCGGTCACGCTGGCGTTGTCCAGGTTACGGACTGACACCAGTATGAGCAGAGGGTACTGGTATGATGTCAAAGTGCTGGACGAGGACTGCTCTGCCTCCAAAGGTCTGTTATCCAATCAGCCAATAGGACCTTAAAATAAAGTTCAGTAAAATATTTAGAAAGAGATTACCAGTTACAGTTATGGTTAGTTACACTAGAACAAAGTGCTACAGGGTTAACCAATCACACAATGATGAGTTAGCAGCCAATTATTAGACCCCCTGTTAAAAGGGGGTTTTTCTTTCCCACTGTTGCCAAAGTGCTTGCTCATAGGGGGTCATGTGATTGTTGGGTTGTTCTCTGTATCTGTTATTGTGCGATCTACTATACAATGTAAAGCGCCTTGAGGTGACTGTTGTTGTGATTTGGAGCTTTATAAATAAAATTGAATTGAATGAACAATCAGAACACATTTAATAAAACCTTTAATTTGAAAAGTCTGCTTGTTAGTCACATATTAGACCACCTCCAAAGGATCATTAGACATTTAATCAGTCTTATCAACACACGCTTATTTGAAGTGTGTTTATCAGCTTACAGACTGGAGTAAGTGAACAATTTTTTATTTTCCTTATTTTTATTTGTGTGATATTTATTTGACCTTTGACCTTTTTATTTTAGCTCTGACCAACTTTGGGGACTTTGAAGGTTATGGCTATGCCTACATTGGACCCTTTAATCCCGCCCTCTGTCACTCTGCCTCCCTAATGACTGAGCATTGGGAGGCTGGACTCGCCTCTCCCGGTTGTCTAGATGCTGACTGGCCAAACCTGCCGCCACTGACTCCTCCCACCAGAGTCCTGTTCACCGTGCTCAGATTTTTCGGCTGGGCGCATGTCAGCATCATCACAGGTAAGGGTTTGACATCACAGTCAGAGTGGTGGGGTGGTTCTCACCATAATCTCTTCATTCAAACTTGTGTTACTTTAATTTAGTCTGAGCCGGTTATTTGATCTGAGCTTCATCATTTTAGACTGTTACACTCATATATTAGGCCCCCTTTGTTTGATTTTGGTGGTTTGACTTTTACTGCCCATCGGACTATAACTGCAGTGGTTCATTGGGACATCACAGAAGTGGAGGTGTTTTCTGTGAGGGCTTTAACTTAACCATTGTTACTTATGAGCTTCTGAATGGAGATAGAAGTGAGAGCTAGACCCAGTTTAACAGTATCGACATGTTCACCAGGACTCTTTCACCAAGGAAACTTCTTGCTGACATGAAATCCTCTCTGCCAAAGTAAAGTACAGAGATAGACAGAGACAGCTGGAGGTTCAACAGATCCACTGACCTTCTGATCCTCCAAGTCTGATTTCACCATTCTGAAGGAAAAAGGAGACATGGACCGAGCCCTTCTCTTTATGGACCCATCCAGGAGGACCTCAATTGTCCTGGTTGTCTGATTCCAACTTATTAAGGACAGCTTCTTAAAAGCTCAGATGATCTCCACGATCTTTGGTTCTTCATCATTTCAAACCAACCATCAACTAAATGATCCACACGAAACCTTGATGTCAGGGGGCACTCATTCGATTAATGTCCAGACGGCTGTGATCATCTCGTCTTCTCTGTGAGAGTAAAAAACAGAGCAGTGTCAGGTCAAGTGGCTTTATTGTCATTGCAACCATGTGCAGTATGAAACGAGACAGCGTTCCTCACACTGTTCCTCTCACTGTTCCTCACAGCGTTCCTCACACTGTTCCTCACACTGTTTCTCTCACTGTTCCTCACACTGTTCCTCTCACTGTTCCTCACAGCGTTCCTCACAGCGTTCCTCACACTGTTCCTCACACTGTTCCTCTCACTGTTCCTCTCACTGTTCCTCTCACTGTTCCTCTCACACTGTTCCTCTCACTGTTCCTCACAGCGTTCCTCACACTGTTCCTCACACTGTTTCTCTCACTGTTCCTCTCACTGTTCCTCACACTGTTCCTCTCACTGTTCCTCTCACTGTTCCTCTCACTGTTCCTCTCACACTGTTCCTCTCACTGTTCCTCTCACTGTTCCTCTCACTGTTCCTCACACTGTTCCTCTCACACTGTTTCTCTCACTGTTCCTCTCACTGTTCCTCACACTGTTCCTCACACTGTTTCTCTCACTGTTCCTCACAGCGTTCCTCACACTGTTTCTCTCACTGTTCCTCACAGCGTTTCTCTCACTGTTCCTCTCACTGTTCCTCTCACTGTTCCTCACACTGTTCCTCTCACTGTTCCTCACACTGTTCCTCACACTGTTCTTCTCACTGTTCCTCACACTGTTCCTCTCACTGTTCCTCTCACACTGTTCTTCTCACACTGTTCCTCTCAGTGTTCCTCTCACTGTTCCTCACACTGTTCCTCACACTGTTCCTCTCACACTGTTCCTCTCACACTGTTCCTCACACTGTTCCTCACACTGTTCCTCTCACACTGTTCCTCTCACTGTTCCTCTCACACTGTTCCTCACACTGTTCCTCTCACTGTTCCTCACACTGTTCCTCTCACTGTTCCTCACACTGTTCCTCTCACTGTTCCTCACACTGTTCCTCTCACACTGTTCCTCACACTGTTCCTCTCACTGTTCCTCACACTGTTCCTCACACTGTTCCTCTCACACTGTTCCTCTCACACTGTTCCTCTCACACTGTTCCTCTCACTGTTCCTCTCACTGTTCCTCACACTGTTCCTCACAGCGTTCCTCACACTGTTCCTCACACTGTTCCTCACAGTGTTCCTCTCACTGTTCCTCACACTGTTCCTCACACTGTTCCTCACACTGTTCCTCTCACTGTTCCTCACAGCGTTCCTCACACTGTTCCTCTCACTGTTCCTCAGACTGTTCCTCACAGCGTTCCTCTCACTGTTCCACACACTGTTCCTCTCACACTGTTCTTCTCACACTGTTCTTCTCACACTGTTCCTCTCACTGTTCCACACACTGTTCCTCTCACTGTTCCTCAGACTGTTCCTCTCACTGTTCCTCACACTGTTCCTCTCACTGTTCCTCTCACTGTTCCTCACACTGTTCCTCACACTGTTCCTCTCACTGTTCCTCTCACTGTTCCACACACTGTTCCTCTCACTGTTCCTCTCACTGTTCCTCTCACTGTTCCTCAGACTGTTCCTCTCACTGTTCCTCACACTGTTCCTCTCACTGTTCCTCACACTGTTCCTCTCACTGTTCTTCTCACTGCTCCTCACACTGTTCCTGACACTGTTCCTTACACTGTTCCTGACACTGTTCCTCACACTGTTCTTCTCACTGTTCCTCACACTGTTCCTCTCACACTGTTCTTCTCACACTGTTCCTCTCACTGTTCCTCACACTGTTCCTCTCACACTGTTCCTCTCACTGTTCCTCTCACTGTTCCTCACACTGTTCCTCACACTGTTCCTCTCACACTGTTCCTCACACTGTTCCTCACACTGTTCCTCACACTGTTCCTCTCACACTGTTCCTCACACTGTTCCTCACACTGTTCCTCTCACTGTTCCTCTCACACTGTTCCTCACACTGTTCCTCTCACTGTTCCTCTCACACTGTTCCTCACACTGTTCCTCTCACACTGTTCCTCTCACTGTTCCTCTCACACTGTTCCTCACACTGTTCCTCACACTGTTCCTCTCACACTGTTCCTCACACTGTTCCTCTCACACTGTTCCTCTCACTGTTCCTTTTGTGAACCTGCACGAGGTCTGGCTGACAGCTTTTACCCAGCATTTGCGTAAACATATGCATCACCCCGGCAGTTTGTTTAAATTGTGATCATCTTTGTTGTCTTAATTGTTTATCAGTGTTTCCTTTCTCCATCTCTTCTCCTCTGTTGTGTAGCTGCCACCGACCTTTGGGAGAGCACCGGACAGGAAGTGGCCTCTGCGCTCCGGGCTATGGGTTTGCCGATTGGGCCGGTGGTTACCATGGAACCAGGCAGCAAAGGCGGGGCTCGGGAGGCGCTGAACGAAATCAGAGAAGCCGACAAGGTCAAAGGTCAGAGCTAAGAGATGATCGTTAAGCTGCATCCCTGAACTGAACACATCAGATCAGAGAACTTTTTATTTCACCTTCAGTGGTCATCATGTGCATGAGCTCTGTCCTGATTGGTGGAGAGGATCAGAGGGAGGTACTGCTGGCCGCCCTGGAGATGGGGATGGTTTCCAATGGTTACGTGTTCATTCCCTACGACGCCCTGCTGTACGCGATGCCCTATCAGGTAACGACCAACAAGTTCTCAAGGAGGTTTTATTCCATTTTCTCCGATCCTCAAAAAAAAACCTGAGTCAAGCAAACTTTTCTTATTTACCACCCATACACCACCCCACTGTGTTTAACTAAAGGCTGAGTTCTGATTGGTTCCCTCCCTCTCTGTTTTATCCAATCAGCACACAGTCTTCAACCAGCTGACCAATAGCACGCAGCTACGTCACGCCTATAGTGCCGTCCTGACTGTTACCATGGCATCCGACCAGAGTTTCTATGAAGCTTTCCGCGAGGCTCAAATGAGCCGAGAGATTCACTCGGGTGTCTCCGCCACAGAGGTAAACAAACGAACAACAACAAACACGGGCTTTAATGTGCTGATGGATTCAGAGGTAAACAAGTAAATAACGTGTAAACAATGTGTACGTCCCCAGTAAACGAGAGAATCTAATGTGACAAAGTGTTGTCCTGTGTCTGCAGGTGTCTCCTTTGTTTGGGACTATTTTCAACATGGTGTACTTCGTTGCAAAGGCAGTGGAAGAGCGCCGTCAGGCGGGGAGTGGACACTGGGTGACGGGCAATCAGCTCATGAAATCAGATGGAGGCTTTGATTTTCAGGGTTTCAATCAGGTCACACAGATTTCAGCACTTGCTAGCTGAGTAACTGATGGAGTTGCTGCTTTCAGTATCAAAGCTGAGATAAAAGACGTTCTCCTCGTTTCCTTCAACAAACTGCTCCAGATCAGATAGACTCGTGACACTCAGAGGGAGAGAGGCAAAAACTACAACAAGGCACACTTCACGGTTTTTAAAACTATGACCTAAAACTCAAGTTTTGTTTTGTGGCAGTGAAGAGTTACTCGTGACTGAACCTTCTAGTGTCAGATGACTCTGATCTGGGAACAGTTCGTTCTGATTAAGTTAGACAGACTAATTGAGTCTCTGTGTCCACAAACACAAGAGTTTTAATAATTGTTTTTCACCACTTAATACAACATAATCACATCTATCCCGTCGTTAAGTGTTTGCATAAAGTTCTCTAAGGAGCTTGGAAAGATTTTCAGTGTACACTGAGAAGAATAGAAACCTCAACACTGAAGTTTACCGGAAACCGACACACATGGACCAGAACCTTTGACTCTGAAGTTCTCCAGAGGCAAAGAGGTAAAGAACTAATCATTTGACCCCGATGACCCAGGGTGAGAGCTAAAACCTGCAGGACCTCGAGGCCTGGAGTTTGAGAGGATCAATAATGGGTCAACAACCCTCTTAAGGGACACTCCCACAGACGCTTTTCTTTCCAAGCTCCTTAGACCATGATGACCTGGATGACTAAGAAACGTCACAGACATTTAGAATAAAGTTAATAAATTAATAATTTCTGAACCACAGAATTTGATTTGATCTTTTTTGTTTTGCATCATCATCATTTTCATCATGTCCTCACCTTAAACTCAATGGTACAATCAGCTCCTGTCTTCTTCCCTTTCAGGTGTTGTATGGAGGTACTGAGGGGCGTGGCCTGCAGGCCAGCTACGTAGTGTTGGACAGCGATGGCGACCGCCTCGTCCCAACACACTCACTCTCTCCGACGCACACCGACGGGACGACCGGAGGTCTGAGACCGCTGAGCCGTTCCTTTGTCTTCCCGGGAGGAAAACCCCCCTCAGCCAGCTTCTGTTGGTTTAATCCAGATGAGGCCTGCAGTGGAGGTGTGTTTACTGACCCACAGAGAGGGTGGGAGCTTTGTGTTTCAGTTCAAATGCGGTCTTAATTACACCTGTAGTTTCTGTATGTGTCGTGATTTAGTGTTCATGTTGACAAAAGGTTGTTGTCCGGCATGGCTATAAATGTGGAAACCTCTCCACTCCCTGCAGGTATGGGCGCTGTAACTGTGCTCTTCCTCTTCCTGTTGTTCTGCACTCTGCTTGGAGGCCTTTTCTTTTGGAACAGGTTAACACACAGGCTTAATCTCACACACTCCTCTCTAACGTACCTGGTGCTTATTCTGCTTTCAGTCTGGTTCTCGGTCATCCCGGTCATGGTAGTCTAAGAAGCTTGGAAAGAAAAGCGTCTCGAGTTCTTTAAGTTTCGTGAAGACGCAAAGCTTCTTGAGCTCTAACACCAAATGGTGGAATGACCGAGGTTTTAAGCCCTAGTGGGAGCTGTCCCTGGAGAGGGTCGTTGACCCATTGTTCATCATGTGACTCATCACATGAGCCGAGGTATTAGTGATGTGTTGGTCGTGAACAAAACGGCTCTTAGAGCCGACTATTTGAAGCTCCTTATTGGGAGCCGTGGGGTTTTTTCTTTCTCCCTCTCTCTCTCTCTCTCGCACTTTTTCCCGCTTCACTCAGCACGCGAGCCTTGTGCTGGGCAGAGGGGGGAGGGGCGGTAGTTACACTCAGTAGCACAGGAACAGAGCGGGAGGGAGAGAGAGAGCCAGGGACAACAACGTCACATTAGAAAGGTATAGTAATCATCCACAACTATTTTCAGTTGCAGATGATAAAGGACTCAGAAAGTTTATTCATGCAGGCCCATATGACAGAGAATATGCATCTTCTTTGTGTTTTCCTATTATAATTTATATTTAATTGTGTTGTGGTTTGCAGTGTTTTGTGTTGTTTCACTTTAAATTTGTGAAAGGAAAAAGTTGAAAATTTAAATAGTTAAAAGTTGAAATGTGAATAGTTGATTTTTGTATTATATGATTTATTTATTACATTTTATGTGGAGTGAATAAATAAAAGTATATTTACGGTGGCCCCTACAGACAAAACACGTACAAAACACAACAGAAGTGCTCCAGGATGCTCGGCGCAGTGTTGAGCCTTTGTTATCTTGTGGCTACACAAGCCAGCAAGTACCAACGACTGGATTTGGTGTGTGGTAGTAACAGGTAAATGAACATTTGTTTAAATTATTTGAATATATATGAGTGCCTGTGTATAAATACACAAACAATACACACATGCTTTCAATTGTGTAATTTAAGTGATCTAGTAGCTCTGCTTTGGAAGTTCAGTTCATGCTAGAAATGTGTTTTGGAGTTTGTACGTGTTTTGTCTCTAGGGGCCACCGCATATATTTATATATAAACATATATAAATAAAACCACTTTTTTTACATTAGTAATTCCTTTTGTGCATAATTTTATATTATTGTTAATAATAAATTAATTAAAGCAACAAAACAACCTGAAGAGCCGGTTGGGAGCTGAAAGAGCCGGGTCTCTAAAAAGAGCCGGAAATCCCATCACTACGAGGTATGAGGGTCATTTTTAGCAGACGTAGCCAACCTTTACATGGAGGAAGTAGAAAGTATGACTCTTGGCAGCACCTCGCCACTGGTGCAGACACGTGTATGCCACCTAACAGTTTGCTGTTTCTGGACTGTGCCGTGCACATAGAGGAGAATCGAAATCTCAACATTAAAGTTGACTGTAATAGAGAGAAGATGGATGATTTGAAAGAGGAGTGAAAGAAGCCATCTATGTCCACTGTAAATGACCATCTTTGAACAGAGGGCGGGGCTTATCACACCAACTGTCGGCCATCTGTAATCCAGTCTCTGATGCTTCCCAGGCGCCTTAAGGTCTCACAATGGGTTCACCCAAAACCTCTGCTTATAATGACTCACACCCACCTTGGCTCATGTAATGAGGCCATGATCAAGAGTGGGCCAGTGACCCTTTTAAGAGGCCACTCCCACTAGGGCTTAAATACCCAGGACTCTCCACTATATAGTCTTAGAGCTAAGGAAGGTTTCTCAGACAGAGCCTCTTTAAGAAACTTGAAGAAGTCCAGTAGTTTTTCTTTCCAAGCTTCTTGGATTTCTGCTGCTTAGTTAAAACAAACAAACAAACAAACAAACACACAAACAAACAAACAAACAAACAAACAAACAAACAAACAAACAAACAAGCCATAATCACCCTGAACTCACTGACGACATAGTTTCACCCCCCAGTCCAATGACTTCCTTCCATACACAATCGACCATCACCACTGTGTAACACTTCATTTAAGTGCAATGACCCACACTGTAAATATATAACACTACTTATGTTGTATATAGTGCTGCAGAACTGTGCACCTTTCTTTTCTCACGTGTCTCTGGACAGGAGTACTAAGGGAGCCGTGACAGCAACCAAAATGATCCTTACTCTGGACGACATCGTCTTCATCGATACTCAAGTCAGCAGGAAGGTCAGAGAATGTTTACTGGTGGTAACTTCTGTTCAATCTGGTACCATTGCTGGTACTGGTGCATCTGTAGTTCTGTAGAAAACTGGGAGCAGCGGGAGTACTAACAGCGAGGCATGTTTGACTAATGAGCTGATCAATGAGCTGATCAATGGGCTGATCAATAAGTTGATCAGTGAGCTACCTTTGGTCAGATTGTTGTTGTTTCCATAGAAACTCAACGATGAGTCCATCATGAAGAGTCTTTTGGAAATGAAAACTCCATTGCGATCGCTCGCTCGAAGTTATATCCTCACAACACCGGAGAGCTCCAACATCGGGATACTGGAGGTATTACCTGCACCTGTGTGAGCCTACCTGTCCTGTCACATTCCCTGATTGGCTGTGCTGTTTTCAGGGTGACTGGGTTTGGCTGAAGAAGTTCAGTACTGGAAAAACACCAACAGAAGCCAATCAAACCACCCAGAATATGTTCAGCCAGGTATGATGAGCAGAAAATCTACAATAGAAACACAACAGACACAGATTCTATTTGTTTCTGTGTTTTCTGTTCTGTTGTATGGCGCTACCATCTGTACGTGAAACAGATTAACAGTATTGCAGTATTAAGAGTATTTTCTGCCTGGTGTTCAGTTGCGGGAGATGCGACACGAGAACCTAAACCTGTGCCTGGGTCTGTTTGTGGACTCGGGGATCTTCGCCCTGGTGGTGGAACACTGCCCCCGAGGAAGTCTGGCAGACCTGCTGGCTGACGGCAACGTGAGGCTGGACTGGATGTTTAAATCCTCACTGCTCATGGACCTCATCAAGGTACTGCTGAACCTGGTGTTCACTTATATCTGCTATGAGTAGTGGTGGTCGGGGGATGAACTTTTTTGTTTTAATTGATGTTGATAGAGTTCATTAGATAATCACTGTTTGTACAATACTGCTACTTATACAACAACTGGTGCTGTGAGCATTACTCACACTAGTACTCTCTTATTATTAATAGTGCCATGATAAAACACTGCTGTCCTAATGAAGGATCTATGAACTAGTCTGATGAAGTTCAGGTTTCACGACTCGACTTCTAAGTCGATTAATTATGCAGCTCTATTCGACTTTATCTATGATATCTTTAAAGACTGTTTCATTTCTGATCAGACCGATCAGGTTACTGATATTTGTGTTTGTTTCAGGGCATGAAGTACCTTCATCTGCGAGGTTTGACTCATGGCCGTCTGAAGTCAACAAACTGTTTAGTTGATGGTCGCTTTGTTCTGAAAATAACAGATTATGGACTTCCTATGATCCTGACATCCCAGGGGATCAGCATTCCTGAGGATCCACACGGTAGAAACATGAGCATGCTCAGATGTTTGAAGTTTATCTCAGACGCTGTATCTCTGCTTACACGTGTGTTTATGTCAGAGGGCATATTAAGACTCTCCATCCTAACCCTAACATTAACCCTAATCATGAGCAAAACACAAACCTGTTCCAATAAAAACTGCAGCTGTCTAAAGGCAGCTGTGTTTCTCTTCCTGTCTCTCAGACATGCTGTGGACAGCTCCGGAGCTTTTGAGGAATCCGGTCTCAGGAGGTTCGTTTGCTGGAGATGTCTTCAGCTTCTCCATCATCATACAGGAAGTGATCTCCCGCACACTGCCATATGCCATGATGGACATGCCGGCTCATGGTGAGGGAGGATGTCTGATCAGCTGTGTCTCTTATAAACCGCCTGTCTCTTATCACCTGTTTGTCTCTTACCACATGTCTGTCTCCCAGAGATCGTGGAGCGTCTGAAGCAGCCTCCTCCTCTCTGCAGGCCGATCGTTTCGGTCGATGAAGCTCCTACCGAGTGTCTCACGCTGATGAATGAATGTTGGAATGAAGACCCGAGTAAGAGGCCGAGCTTTGATGACATTTTCAAACAGGTGAGCCGAGTCTCACTGCTGCCACCTGCTGCCTTCTACAGGCTCGGGGTTATTTTCTGATTTCATCTCGACTCCTTCGACAATCTGTTTGCAGTTTCGAGGTATCAGTAGAGGCAGGAGGGCCAACATCATCGACTCCATGCTGCGGATGTTGGAGCAGTACAGCTCAAACCTGGAGGATCTGATCCGAGAACGAACGGATGAATTGGAGATTGAGAGAACCAAGACAGATAAGCTGGTGGGGCAGCTCCTGCCAAAGTAAGACTAAAACAGTAAATTACTAGTAATAATTAGCAGTAATGTGAACTGGAGGTGTGGTCAGAGTCTCTGATGGGTGGGTGGATAAGAGTCCTTGAGAATAGAACTGTGTCGTTGGGCCTCGTTAATGAAGTTCGCTGCAGACAAGAATGATGCAGACTTTGGTCCTGATGGGACGCCGACTCCCGAGAGAGGAGTGGCCATGCTGGGAGGGTTTAGCCTGGCTCGGGGTTGTGGAGTTGCACAGGTGCTAATGAGAGGGCATGCTGCAGCCAATCACTCCTCAGGTTATGAATGATGAGCTGCATTGTGAATTTGGAGGAATGCCCCAACATGATCTTTGGTGAGTTTAACTTGTTCCTGTATCACAGGAAGTTCGTCCTCCGTTGTGCTCTTTTGATTTGAGCTTGTTTAGCTCTCTGAGGACCTGTGAGATGATAGCTGCTGGCAGGCTGAAAGGTAGCCCTGTCATAATGGACTCAGACAGGATCATTGATATGGTTGGTGCCAAGGTTTTCGACTCCACTGGGGGCAGATTCTGACACCAGGTCACCAGATAGTGACTCTTTCAACCGTAGTTGGATTCATCCCCATTCAGCCAAAACATAGCAGGTTGAGCATGGTAATCAGGTTCCTGTCTCCTGGACTGTCAGCACTGGTTATCTTCCAGGCTGTTTCGCTGTCAGGCAGCAAGTCTATGATCCCCCTGCAAGAGGAGTACATTTAGGCAGGAGGATTTGTTCTTTGGCAGACCAGGATGATGATGGCGTTAAAAGTGGAGCTAAACTGGAATCCATTATTGGTTCCTGCGGAGTCCTGGGTTTGAAGGATGAACTGGAGAGCCACGTTTAAACTTCTGGCCTGTATTTTGGCTGTTTGCGGCATGGTTACACTAAGCAATGAAATTCTTACTTTGCGAGTTCCCATTTGTTCCAGGTCTGTGGCTCAAGCTCTGAAGAAAGGGAAACCAGTCGAACCTGAACATTATTCGGACTGCACCCTTTACTTCAGCGACATTGTTGGATTTACAACTATTTCTGCTCTGAGCGAGCCCATCGAGGTACAAACTGTTTGAACTTGTTTTTGTGCATTTCATTTTTCAGTGTTTCACTAAACCCGTGTGTGTGTAGGTGGTCGACCTGCTGAATGACCTCTACACCATGTTTGATGCCATCATTGCTCTCCATGATGTGTACAAGGTAACACACTTCCATTTAAAACACGTGTCTGACCTAAACAGTGAAGATTTCTCTTAATTTCTGGATGATCTGAACAAAGACACATGAAATATGGTTCTGGTTTTGTTATAGGTGGAAACTATTGGAGATGCCTACATGGTGGCTTCAGGTGTTCCCAACAGGAATGGGAATCGACACGCAGCTGAAGTGGCCAACATGTCTCTGGACATCCTGCACTCGATAGGAAACTTTAAGATCAAACACATGCCCGAGATTAAAGTCAAAATCCGCATCGGACTGCACTCAGGTACACCTGTCGACCGTTATCTGCTCATTCAGTACCAGGACGTCAGGAGAGGGTTCATTTATCAGTGTAACTACTATACTATCAGCTTTCCTCATCTGAAGAATCCAGAGTATGTTCAGTGTGTCTCAGGTGTAAGTCACTCTTACTGTGGACACGTGTGGATGAGATTAGTGAAGCTCGACGTCTGTGGGCAACTGCTGAAAGATTTAGAAATGTCGGGAGTAGTGAGTAGAAGTGTCTGTTGACAGAACTGTTTTGGGAGACCTCAGGGCTGGCTCAAGTCCTGCCTCATCAGCAGCTGGTGCTCAGACCACAAGGATGGGAATGATATTTGAACCAGTCAGACTGGATTACAGTACCAGTTTTGGACAAAACAGTTTAATGGTTTTTCACATTAATATTCACATTGTCATGTGGGCTGCTCCTGCCGGGAGTGGTGGAGGAGCCTCATAAGCCAGAGGTGGACGAGGGGCGAGAGGGGCTGTGCCTGCTGGAGGCAGAGGCGTCGCACGGGGGGCCGCGCCAGCCGGGTGGCTCCCCAGCCTCAGTCGGGCGATGGGGGTATTTGGCGGGGCGTGGCCTGCGGTGCTGTGCAGGGAAGGTGGACACACCTGCACGGCATCGGCAATCTTGCCCCGCCAACTTAAAAATGGGACTGGTTCCTGACTGGGGTCTGTTGGTGATGTGCATTGAGGAATAAACATGTACAGAACACAACTGGGTCATTGTTCATTCATGCTGGTTTCAGTTACTGTGCAGATGGACTGTTGATAAGGTTGGAGAAAGCTGAGACTGAAGAAGTGACAAAGCATTTCTCACACTGAAAACACTTCATCCTACATCCAGCTGAACATAATCAACTTTCTGGGCATATTTAAACTTGTTAATCAATTTTTTCTTTGCTACATAATTCCATTTGTCGTGCTTCATATACATGAGGTCTTGAGTTTGTATCTACAGTCAAAAGTAGTAAAAATAAAGAAAAACCATTAAATGAGAAGGCGTGTCCAAACCTTTGACTGGTAGTGTATTTTTGTTCCCAGCTAGTTTGAATGTAACCCTACATCTCTGATTAAAGTATGGTAATAATGGTTCCTGAGGTTGACAGTGGTGTTAGTGCCAGGTAAAGGTCTGGCCCTTCCTGTCTTCAGGTCCCGTGGTAGCAGGTGTGGTTGGACTCAAGATGCCCAGGTACTGTCTCTTTGGAGACACGGTGACCACGGCCTCACTCATGGAGTCCTCTGGGCTACGTAAGTAAAATCTTTGATCAATGGTTGGATCACTGAGAGACCACCCTGATGTCTCTCCTGTCTGCATTTAAATTATGTCAGAATCACTAGCTTCCTCCTGAGTTGTGGTGTGACGATGTGTTTGTGGTCTGCAGCTTACAGGATCCACATCAGTCTGAGTACGGTCAAAGTCCTGACCAGTCTGAAAGTGGGATACCACATAGACACCCGGAAGGCACAGGTATGCCAATCTAAACAGACCTGAAGCAAATCCAAATGTAATTGCATGATGCAGTAGCTGTGGATGCTGTTAGAAAACACACACAATGGTGATAAAGGCAGCACGCTGGCTCGGGTATTAGCACTGTTGCTTCACATAAAGGAGGTCTTGAGTTCGATCCCACCCCCTGCCAGGGCCTTTCTGTGTACTGGGTACTGTGGCTTCCCACAGTCCAAAGACATGCAATTAGTGAGGTTATGTTAATTGGAGAATCTAAACTGGTCATAGGTGTGACCACGAAGCTTAGCCTTGAATCAGGCTGGCGACCTGTCCGGGGTGTACCCTGCCCCACCCCTGCGACCCTGATGAGGATGAAAGAGAATGGATGGTTTATAAAACCTTATCAAAAGTCAGGTTATTACCCTCAGGTTTACTGTAGTCCAGTCTGACAGGTTCAGAGTCTGGTCCAGATCCCACCCTGTCCACAGTTAGTCAGCCTGATGCCAGTCCGTGGTGGGACTCGTTGATGTTTGGATGCTTGTGTTGCAGGTTAAGGGCACAGAGGACACGTACTGGCTGATGGGTCGAGAAGATTTTAATAAACCTCTTCCTGTTCCTCCAGACCTCGCCGGAGGGTAAGAACACACAGCGGTCATTATCGATTACCAATAAAGTAATCATTAAACTGAAACTCGCTCTCCACCCGTCTCTCTGTCAGGGCCAGCAACCATGGAATCAGCCTGGATGAGATTCCAGTCGACAGACGACAAAAGTTTCTGGACCGACAGAACAAGATGAAGAAGTGACAACACACACAGTGTCATCAGCTGATGAGACCCTCTCAAAGACATCTGAACCCTGGAGATCTTCAGCCTCCCGAAGGCTGTAAAGTCTGAGTGCACAAACCAATCATCATCATGGGCGCTAATTTCTACTTCCTGATTTAACTGGAAGTCCTCTTTGATTGGTCGCTGACATCGCTTCTGTTTGACTAGTGGAATTTGTCCCTCACACTGTCTGATGTTTGTACACTTGTATAGAAACTAACTGTTACCATGGTGACTGTGATGTGTTAGTGACCTTGAAATAGAATCAGGGTTGTTCATGTCCAATGAATGCTGGGTAAATGACTGTTAAAGAGTGGATGCGTGACAGATGTTGTGATGATCAGTAATCGGTTCTGCGCACTGACGCTGGCTGCATGCTGTCGCTGTTCCTGATGCTTCTTTAAAATGTAAATGTTCCATTAAACTCTGAGGTAGACTCAGTGCTTAAATATGGATTTTCCCAGATGCTCCTGAAGGCACCGTCTTCCTCAATAAGTCAATCAAACGTGCAGTTCAGGTCTATTTTCTTCACTACCAGCTGAGTTTCACATAATAATCTGTAAAAATAACACACAAACACCCATTGTTGTGTAAGTAATAATACTTTTTTAAAAACAAATGAAAAAAATACTAAAAAGAGTGAAAAAACAAACAAAAATGGAAACAATTTAGTTCAACTATTGTCTGAATTAGACAGAGGGCGGCTGCTGAGATGCTGTCTGCTGACAGGTGAGGGCTGAAACGAGCCACTGACTCCTTTTAAACCTCCCTCTCAGTCTGCATGTTTGTTTATTCCCTTTCCAATTTTCATTCGTCTCATGTTTTGTGCATTTTGAATTAATTTCCTTGTGCTTCCTCTTCTTAAATCCTATTTTTAAGCTTTTCACCTTCTAAATTCAAAAATGGATATTCTCTGGATTATTCCAGTTTTACGTTAATTTAATTAAAGTTGGTTTAAAAGTATTACATTTTTTTGATATAACCCTTAACCCTCTCTTCTCCTCAGAGTGAATGCTAAACATAAGCAGCTGTACTCCAGTTAACCTGGGTTTCGATAATCGATTTTAGCTTGAATAAAGTGATATTGATTCATTAAATCCTGAATCAGTTTTTAAATATAAATGTATTTTGCCAGAAATGCCAGAATCTCAGGTTAAAGCTCACAAAACTAGATCCCAGATCTGAACGAATGAAATATTCTTATTAAATACTTAGTTAGATTGTTGATAGTTGATATTTAGTTGAATGTCCTGACAACAAAATCACACAAACATTTTCAATGGAAATCAAGCTTAGCAACCCATGGAGGTCTGGATTTGGAGTCACACTCAAAATGAAAGTGGAAAAACACAGGCCGATCCAACTTTGATGCAATGTTCTTAAAACAAGTCCAAATGAGGCTCAGCAGTGTGTGTGTGGCCTCCCTACAACACCTGGGCATGCTCCTGATGAGGTGGCGGATGTTCTCCTGAGGGATCTCCTCCCAGACCTGGACTAAAGCATCTACCAACTCCTGGACAGTCTGTGGTGCAACACACCTACATGATGTCCCAGATGTGCTCAACGAGTGGGCCAGTCCATATCATCAACACCTTCGTCTGGCAGGAACTGCTGACACGCTCCAGCCACATGAGGTCTAACATTAGCTGTGTCCCAAGTCAGGGGCCTCATCCTCCAGAGGCATTTGAAGGCCGATCACGTCACAGCCAGGCGATGAAGGCTGCTCCAAATGCGGCCTTCATTTCCCCTGATTCGAAGCATGGGTCAGGTGTGTACTTTGTGGCCCAACCTATCCCAGAATTCATAGCGCTGCCTAGCCAGTTCAGTTTCTAACGATGGCAGCAGCTACAGAGACGGTAGAAATTGTTATTGTTAAGATATTAAAGTTAATGGAAGTTTCATTTTAAATATTAAGGTGATTTATTTTACATTCATTAAACTTACGTGACTGTAACTGCACAGTGCCGCTGGTTTTAACATAAAGGTTAGTTTTAATATTACTCTCATTACTCCTTCTGGGTCACAAAATAAACGTTTAAAATATTTTCAGGTGAGAATGTGGGTGTGTAAACTTCAAATATCTGCTCAGTTTATCAAGACACAGCATATTTGCAAAAGTGCTCCGACGTTTTCTGAGACGTCTGTTACCCACCAGCTCAATAGCTAGCCGGGGGCAAGGCTCAGTAGAGCCGTGAGAACAGCGAACTCCTTGTTCTTTAACCCCCCGCGGTCTTTCACTACTCAGGTTAAACATGATACATGAGTCACTTAGATAACTTAAACATGTTATTGTTTGGCTTTTTTCAGTGTTTCATTTGTTCCTGAGTAAATCGGTTTGTTATAGTAACTTATAGTTTTCACACAGCTGAATAAACGTCAAACAGCTGATCATCAGAAGTGTGAGATGATTGAGAATCTACGCCTGTGTCCTGTTATATTTTAGATAGCAAGGAGCAGACGGCGAGTTTATTAAACTCCAGCGAGACAACGAACACCTTTTCACCACTGTGGGCTGCAGGTGCAGCAATAGTATGCAGTTCTTACTCTGTTACGTGTGAGGCAGAGTGATGTTTTTGGTCTTGTGGTCCTAATTTAGTACAGTTTGCTGTGGATGCTGTTCAGGGACTAACATGAGTGGGATGTTCTCTTATATTCTGTCTGTTAGGGCAATTCTTATGAAGATGGGCCTGGTGGGAAAAATCACCCCTTTGCAGGCCAACAAAACAAAACAAAGTATGTACAGTAGTGTTAAAATATGTATTGTTAACTCTAGTCTTTTGAACTTATTCGTGTAAACCTGTACTGTTGCTGTTTTTGTCCATTGCCACTTGTGATTTCCTCTGCTGTTAGGATTGCAAGTATCCAGGGTCAGGCGAGGGAGTGAGTGGGAAGCCCACGGCTGCTAAATGGTGCTGGTTTGTCCTTATGGATGAGGTGTTAGGACAGAGCCTTCTACCAGGCTCCAGTCCTAATTGTCTCCATCCAGGAGGACACTCCAGGCCCAGTTCAGCAGTGGGCCAGCTGCAGCCAAGAGTGGACAAAAGACAGACAGGAAGGATGAATTCTTGGACTTAATAAGAGAGGGCATGAGACTGCAAATGGAAACGGAGGAAAGAAGAGCCAGAGAATGGACAGGCTTCTTCACAGTCATGTCTCCCGGGGCCAGCTGGCTGATCCTTTGCCACTTTGCTCTCTGACACTGTTAGTAATCTAGGTGTTCTGTGATATAGCTCTTTCAAACTTGATAGACAACTATCCTCTGCAGTCAAATCTAGCTTTTACCCACTGCTTCTTATTTCTAAGGCTAAGCATTATGTAACACACAAGGATCTTGAAGCTGATTCATGCCTTTGTGACCTTCTGATTGGATTACTGTAATTCCCTCTACTTCTGTCTCCAGTCTGCTCCATAGATTGCAGCTTGTCCAAAATGCTGCGGCACGCCTTCTGACTGCAACTGGCAGGTTTGCCTCTTTCACTCCTGTCCTTGCTGATTTGCACTTCCTCCCTATCAAATACCAAGTTTAATGAAAGTATTGCTGCTCACCTTTAAAATCATAAACCATACAGTGTCTAGCTATCTTGTTGAGCTCCTTAGACCATACACCCCTGGGAGAGCCCTCACATCATCAGCCCAATTACTCTTGGTACAGCCTAGATCTCGGCCTAAGACCAGAGGTGAGCGTGCATTTGCCCTGGTTGCACCTAATTTGTGGAACAACCTTCCCACTATCACCGTCTGGTATGGTAACTGCACCGTATCGGACACCCCTCACACACACTCTTCATCCTACTGCTTTCTGGAAAGAGGTACTGGAGCATCCGGGCCCTCACGACCAGACTACCGTTCAGTTTCTTCCCCTAAGCCGTCAGACTCCTGAACACTCAGTGACTGGACACAAACACATGCACACCTTCATACACCAAGGTACTTTTCCACAATGCTCAGTCTTCTGCAGAAGCCGCTGTCATTGTTGCACTTTTCTGTTGCAGTGTTGTGTCTGTATTTTCTGTTCTGTCTGGTGTTTCACTGTCTTCGTTTGTTTTTTTGCAACTTCTACACACTTGCACTTTATGTAGTCCTGTGTTGATTGTGTGTCATATGTAGCACCCTGGTACGGAGGAACGTCACCTCATTTCACTGTGTACTGCACCACTGTACGTGGTTGAAATGACAGTAAAGCAACTTGACTTGAAAAATGAACCAAGATGGAGCTGAATGCTTTACAATCAGAGACCAGGTGAGTCTCTCTCACAAACAGTCTATTTTTGTTAGAATTGATACTCGTGGATCTCACTCTGGTTAAAAATCCAGGTTTTGGATGTTTCATGAGCTGACTGGTGTATTTTTACCTGCAGGCTTCATACAGCGTGAACACTCAATGCTCAGACGGCCTCGAATGTTTATAATGTGGAAGAAAAACATACATCATAGTGCAGAGACTAATAATTACTAGAGATGGCACGATACCACTTTTTTATGTCCGATACCGATATCATAAATTTGGATATCTGCCGATACCGATATGAATCCGATATAGTGTTTTTTAATCAACAAAACTGTTTTTTAAATATCTTGCTGCATTTTGTATAAGTTCATACTCAAGTTTAAAACAACAACTACACTAAAGCTATTCTGTTATACCTGTATACAAAAAAAGATATTTCATAGTTCAGCAATACTGATCAATCTAATAAACTTAGACCTACACCATCTTCCCTATTCTGGTATTTTAAAGCGTACTTAGCGTAAATATTAAGCAACCTAACTAATAGGGTTCCAACTCCCAGCAACAACAAAAATAAATAAATAAAAAATAGGGAACCACCCCTCACGCGCCACCTCATGATGCTTAATCAACGTAATCAACCTTAATTTGATGCAGTGTGAAAAAAAATGCACAGAAATCAATTATTTTTCAAGAAATATTAAATAGATTCAACATCTTTCTTCAACAAAATTGCAGACTGCACAGATGGTACCTTCCCAAAGGAAAAAGTACTATAGCTTACTAGGGTATATATTAGACTTAATAGTTACTATATACAGTAATTGACTTCTATTCATTTTACATCAAATTAAAACTTTGGGTGTCAGATAAATATTTATTAAAAGCTCGACATTTTAAATGAGAATAAGAAAGAAAAGTATGTCTTTGTGCCCCTTTTCCCTGTTAATGCCCTATCGGCCCCCCTGGCTAAACTTTGCTAGATCCGCCCCTGCACAGTTACGTCAGCTGTAGAAAAAGATCCTGGTGTAGAAAGAAATATTAAATACATTCTAACAACAGCTGATCAAGCTTAAACGTGCTGCTGTTGTTCAGCCGCTGGTTTCCTCTTTCTGGTGCAAAGTGGGCCAAAAACAAACTAGAGACACGGACTCGAGACAGAAAAGCCGATCAGCTGATCATTGATCAGTTTCATGATTGAAGCAGGAGAGAGAGGGAGAGAGGCAGTCGCTCCATATATCGCTCGTTAAGCTTAACGCAGGAATGCTTTACAAACATTCAGAGATGGACTTACACACTTGCTTTACTTCTCTCGGGATAACTTTGTCGGAGATGAAATGCCGGGTTGCTAGCGAAGCTCCACATGCTATCCAGACCACCGACAGGTCCCGCATGCCACAGCCGCTCTATCACGTGATGCATACTGCTCCGACGTGCTAACGTTCTGAGGCGAGTTACGGCGTGTTGCAAGTTTTGTGAGGTGCTTTCGTGATATTTAATGGATCGGATTACATTTTTTATTTTTCTCCGATATCCGATCCAGTCATTTAGGTCAGTATCGGACCGATACCGATACGTAATATCGGATCGGTCCATCTCTAATAATTACATGTGAGGATATGCTGCTGTTGTCATGATGAGTGTTACTGTATTATAATGTATAATGTATTATAATACTAATGTTTTAATGATGAATAAATAAATATAAATAGATGATTATACTGTTGTTACAGTGGAACTGTATCACTAATTACAGGAATGTAAAGAGCATTTTAGGGGCTTGCTTCCTCCAGAAGACACAGGTTCTTCCTGACAACTGAATGAAATCTCAGCTGTGATGGAGCTTTGTGTGTGTTTGCTGAGTGTGTGTGAGAGCTGCTGCTCGCAATAAGCTGAAAGTGTTTGAGGAACAAAGAGAAACAAAGAAAATCAGCTGATGATCCAGTAAAGACTCTCTGAGCAAAGTGACTGAATGAAGCAGATTTTATTGAGGATTGACAGAAAAGTGCATCGAGCAGGAGACGATTCATGTGGAAGACCCGAATACAGAGAATCTGAACAGATCAAGTCCAACATGAAAGGATCCAAATGTTTCCACTCGGCCTGAGCCATCACAAATATCCAGCATGAACACATGAAAAATCCGAGGCATCGTGTCAATGACATCCTCTGCACTCACTGAAAGACAACAACATGTTGGACTGTGTCTGGATCGTGTCAGTGACACGTTACTGTCCCACAACCAGTTTACTGAGTCAGCATGAGAGGAGCAGCAGGATAAAGCTCACACTGACAACAGTAGAACAACGTGACAGAAACACATGTATTTGTGGAGAACACAGAGTTTAGTTTGTGACGTCAGAGGAGCAGGGAGCTGTTCTCACACACTGTTGTACTGATCGTTAAACAGCAGGGGGCGCCCTCACTGCATTTACAGCACAGCTGGCAGCTCTGCTCTGCATAATAACTGACTGTGGAGTTTATGTAGTAATATTTGTCATGTGCATAAGTACAAATATCTGTGTGAAATACATGTATATTAATAATAAGTATTTTTTAACATGAGAATTGATATTTTTAACTGGATAAAATATGAAAGCATACATGATGTTCCCGTCTTAGAAGGAGGCCCTCATGTCCACATCAACAATCAACATCTGTGTACATCTGAACATGGAGCAGTATCAGTACCATCTGCCTGATGCTTCTTTACATGTTTCACGTATGCCAGAGGAAGAGTCTCCCAATGTTGGTGATGGTGTTCGTTTAAGCTTGCACTGCTTCTTCGGTTCCTCCATCCTCTCTCCTCATCTCCTCCAGTTTCTGGACCTTCTCCGTGTCTCCTTCCTCCTTCATCTTCTCAATCAGGAAGTCCAAGTGGGCAACAGTGGATGCTGAATCAGCTTTCAGAGCGATTTCCTCCAGTCTGACAGCATGCTGGTAGGAGTCACTTAGCCACTTTTGCTTTTCTGCTGTCAACACTTTCATTTCCTTTTCAAGATTTTCCAAAAGACTCAATATTTTCTCAATTTCCATTTTATTTCTGTGACTCGTCTGCTTCAGAGCTTCTCGGATCTGTCTGATTTCTGTCTGTTTCAGTTCAGCCAGCTCGAATCTGTCTTCCAGGTTTTGGATGCAGGCTTTCAGTCTTATTCGTTCCTTTAACACGTCGGCTGTTTTCACCAGTTTTTGAGGATTAGATTTTCCCAACAAGTTTGTCAAATGATCCATGTTTGTCTGTGTAAGTTCCCATGAATTTCTAAAAATTGTGTTTTCCTCCATTCGCTCTTCAAGCTGGCAGTTATTAAACAGGAAGTGAACAGGCTGACTTTCCTCATTTTTGGCACATTTAATGTTTGCAGCTTCAAGAACTTGAAGAGGGTTTTTAGGTCTGCTTCCATCTGAGTGTGTGATCAGAGCTATGATGTTTTTCTCCAAGTTCTTTCCAAACAGAGACATCACTGAATCAAAGACGTACCTCAATGGCTCACTCAGTCGATTCACACTCGCCTTCATCACCAGACCCACTGCATGAACTTCATGGACTCCATCGTCTGATTGAAACAGGTCCAATAATCTGTGACTGATGATGTCATCATGTTCGATCCCTCTGGTGTCTCCATATCCAGGAGTATTGATGATGGTCAGAGAGTAGGGAAGAGTTTCATCTTCAAAACCAAAGATCTCGTACACGATCACATCTGATGTCTGACTTCTTCTCTCCTCCTCTGAGATCATAAACCAGACTTCATCCTCCCACTTCACTCCCATGGTGTAGTTGAGCAGAGCATTGATCAGAGTAGATTTTCCTGCTCCTGTTTCTCCCACCAGTAAGATGGTTCTGTTCGGCTTGTTTGGACGTTTTTCTCCAACAGTCATTCTTGTCAGAGTTCCAGTCTTCTGTTTCTTCGGTCTCAGCTGGTAGACAGCAGGAGGTCCTGACCTGATGAGAAAACTGTCTGAGATGATGTCTTCATGTGGTGATGAGATCAAACTGATCCTGCACAGAAAAGCATAGAAAGTCTTCAGCAAACATGTAAACATTATGAACAGGTTCCTGTTTAACACTGAAACCTGAGCTGATCCTTTTCTGCTCAGGGTCAAAGGTCACATACAATTAAACCTTTTTGTTTTTTCTTTTTTCCAATTAGATTCTTATTTTTGTCTGTCTGCTCTCCCAAAGCATTAGTGGTCACTCTGATTCATTTTATTAGACTTTTATTTTCTCTCAACCTTTGATTGGATTGGCATGACATCATCTGGGTGAGCCATAGCTGCTGCTACCCTTCTCCCTCCGGTCCGTCGCCTGCTGTGTCATCTATTGTGTCAGTGTCCGTCTCTCAACCCTTATATAGTCCCTGCGATGATGGGTTGGATGATAGGCACAGCTCTGTTTCCGGTGCACGTCTGGCTGACTTGGATGTCTATTTATCACATCTGTCTGATCCTGCCAAATCTGATGTCCGAGAGCTCATTAACAATTACCCAACTCTTTTTGGTGATATCCCCACTCAAACGCACGTGCTAAGTCATGATATTGACGTGGGTGATCACAAGCCAATAAAGCAACATGCCTACAGAGTAAATCCCACTAAGCATGCCATAATGCAGCAAGAAGTCCAGTATCAGCTTGACCATGGTTTTGCCCTTCCCAGTAATAGTTCTTGGAGCTCACCATCATTGCTCGTTCCAAAACCCGCTCAAACCTCCCGTTTCTGTAACGATTACCGAAAGGTAAACGCTGCTACAAAACCAGACTCTTTTCCACTCCCACGCATGAATGACCTGGTCGATCGTGTGGGCTCTGCAAACTTTGTGACCAAACTCGACCTCCTAAAAGGATACTGGCAAGTCCCATTAACCAAACGCGCATCAGAAATCAGTGCCTTTGTTACACCCAACCACTTTTTGCAATACACCGTCATGCCGTTCGGGTTAAGAAATGCTCCCGCCACATTCCAATGACTGATGAACACTGTGTTACCTGGAGTCATAAACTGTGAAGTGTATCTGGATGATATAGTGGCCTATTCATCCACCTGGACTGAACACCTCAAAACTCTCAGTGAAATATTTGACCGTTTGCGTGATGCCTCTCTGACACTGAACGTGGCTAAGTGTGAGTTTGGAAAGGCTGTTGTAACCGACCTAGGGAAACAAGTAGGACAGGGTCAAGTCCTCCCTGTTGCTGTGAAAGTGCAGGCAATATTAAACTTCCCAGCTCCGCAGACGCTTCGGGAGCTGCGGCGTTTTCTAGGCATGGCAAGTTATTATCGTGGGTTCTGCAAAAACTTCTCCGAGGTAGTAGCCCCACTAACCAGTCTTGCCAGTCCAAAATCACCATTTGTGTGGTCAGAGACATGTCAGTTTGCTTTCGAAGCTGCCAAAGCTCTCCTTTGCAGTGCTCCTGTGTTGGCCGCCCCTGATTTCGCACGTCCGTTCAAGCTTGAGGTGGACGCCAGTGCTTTCGGGGCTGGTGCAGGAGGATGGAAATGGCATTGACATTCCAGTCTGTTTCTTTTCCAAAAAATTCCTAAAACACCAATTGCATTAAAGCACGATTGAAAAGGAAGCCTTAGCCTTATTGCTAGCCTTGCAGCACTTTGAAGTGTACCTTGGGTCCAGTCCTGTTCCAACTGTCGGGTTCTCTGACCACAACCCTCTCCAGTTCCTAACTCGGATGCAGAACAGCAACCAGCGCCTTATGCGCTGGTCCCTACTCCTCCAGGACTTCAACATTGAAATCCGGTACAAAAAGGGCTTAGAGAACGTCATGGCTGATGCCCTCTCTAGGTCTTGAATCAAACATTTCATTTGGGGTTAGATATTTGATTTTTGGGTGGGGGGAAGTGTTATGATCTAATGTTTTCAGTGTTTGCTTTATGTGTGAGTCCTCCCACCAGAGGATGGCTGTGGGTCTTTTCCCTTTCTCTCTTAGGAGGTGGACACCTTGGCGTGCCTCCTGAGTAGCTGGGTGGAGTCTCTTCCTGTCCTGGGATTGGATAATTGGCTAATCACCTCCAGTACTTAACTACCGGATGACAGCCACCTGGCCCCCTCTCTCCTAACCGCCACCATCCAACAAAGAACCTGTGTTTTGATTCGTTGCTGTGTAGAGTGTCTTTGCCAAACTGATCTGCAGGTATAACCTCATGTGTGTGTGGCATTAGTACCTCAATTTTGTAAATAGCTGTAAATAGTTTTGTCAAGTAGCAATCGTGTATTTTGTTCACCTTGTATATATCCTTCACTGCAGCAGCCTAGTAGGCGTGAGAAGCCATTTTTGTTGATTAAGTTTTCTCCTGTTTTTCATGTAAAAAGTTAGGTAAGAGAATTGTCTTTTGTTTGGTTTTCATTTGTGTAGGAAAGCATAGGGACCATTAGGGAGTTTTGTTTGTTATTTTTGGCACTGCTCACTGCTGAAGCAAATAAATGGCTGCTTAGCACTTTAAAAGATACGACTGTTTGTGTTCTTGCTTTGGTGGAGCGGGAGTGGGGCCAATTTCTTGTTGCGTTCAATACACGCCTAGACTAAGAACGTAACAATACAGTTTTAATTTCATTTTTATTGTCAGTATTAGAATATTGGGATGATTTAAAAAATTTGGTGTTAAAGTTAGAAAAAAGTGACACTTTATATCTATACTTATTTATTTTGTTTTTATTTATTTATATTTTACATTTGTTTTATTTTTATAGTTGGACTCTATATAAAATGATTTTAAATTTCTTTTCATTAACTAAAATAGTTAACAATAACCTCCAGCTGTAACCCTCTGTCTGTAGTGAAGGGGCTGGCCTCAGACTCAGCACTGCTCAGTCTGAGGCCATGATTTCCAGCTGGAAATGGTTGAAGTGCCCATCACAGTTTGGGGATGAGATGCTGGACTAAATAACTTTGCAGTTATTTATGTGTAAGAAATGTTTGGAATCATGTATGACTTTCGTTCCACTTCTCACGTGTGCACCACTTTGTGTTGGTCTCTCACCTGGAATTCCAATAAAACTGATTCATGTTTGTGGCTGTAATGTGACGAAATGTGGAAAAGTTCAAGGGGGCCGAATACTTTTGCAAGCCACTGTATATCTCGTCAACCAATCAGGCCATTGATCAATGGCCTTTGATCAGTGGTCATGAGAAATGCATATTAATGATCATAAGCTGACCTCCCAGCCCACTGTTCCTCCAGTGGGCTGGTTTCAGTCATTATGCAAATGTACTGTTTATAAGATTGAAGCCTGCAGTCAGCTGAGACTGAAGTCACCTGGATGAATCACGAAACGTTTCTCCCACTGAAAACACTACGTCCAGATGAACAGAATCAAACTTTGGGTAATAAATCCATGTTTGAATATCACTTTATCTTTGAATGTGGAGAAAATGGAGAAAAACATTGTAGCTCTCATCACACACTCAGATGTAAGAAATCCTAAATATGCTCTTCAAGCTCTTGAAGATTCAAAAATTAAATGTGTCAAAAATGAGAAGAATCAGTCTGTTCACTTCCTGTTCAATAACTCTCCAGCTTGAAGACGAGAAAGAAAAATACCTGAAACTAAATTTTGGAAGCTCAGAGAGTTCACAGCCTTCCTGAAGGAAACTACACCTCTAAAGCCAGAGGCAGCATTTAAAGTGTTAAAGGAAAGAATCAGACTGACAGCCTGCATCCAAAACCTGCAAGAAAGAATCAAATTCACTGAAGTGAAACAGAGAGAGATGAAACAGAGTCAGGAAGCTCTGGAGAAACATGACAACATGAAGAATGAAGAGGTCACTCCATTTGTTGCTGAAGTTTTTAAACATAAAGAACCTATCAGAGATGTGTGGGCTGGGTTTGAAAGCAGCTGTCAGCTGTACAGTCTGTGAGGAGAACTGTCACTATCCTGGATGCACGGTGCCCTTAAATCACTGTGAGGTCTTTAGAGATGGTCTCTGCACGTCATGCACCAACAAGTGTACTGCATCAGTGCATGTGAAAGGAAAGTGGAGATATGTGACCAGGATAAGGAGCGGTCAGGAGAACGAACCACCAACAAAAGAGAAGGATGTTCATTTACTTGGAAAGGAAATGAAACTGCTGACAGCAGAGAAGTCCTACCAGCATGTAGTCAGACTGGAGCAGATCGCTCTGAAAGCTGATTCAGCATCCACTATTGTCCACTTGGACTTCCTGATTGGGAAGATGGAGGAGAAAGGAAACACAGAGAAGGTCCAGGAACTGGAGGAGATGAGATGGAGAGAGGATGGAGGAATCAGAGCACCTCTGAGGTATGTCAAACTGACACTCACAGAACAGTGACTGTAAGAGAGAGAGGTTCAAAGGATTGCAGAAGTTCACCCTTGGAAATTTCAGCAGCAGCACCAAGGGCAAACTGTCCTTGTTGCACTTGGATTTGACTCTATTCCTCCTCCTCACCATGATGATTATCATCATTATTATCATCATCATCGTAATTGATGTGTTGGATTATAATTCTGAGAAGTATTTGGACGTCCAAAAGTATCCTCGGGCAAGATGCTGAACCCCAGGTTGCTCTCCGATGTTACAATCAGAGTGAGCACTTAGGTAACAAAAACAACAAAGTGCTTGTATAAATGGGTGAAAGAGGAAAGTTTTTTAAAGCAGCCTAAGCAGAGAAGCCCAGACCTCCCTCTCCTCAGCCACCTCCTCTAGCTTATCAGGGGGAACACCAAGGCGTTTCCAGGCCAGCCGAGAGATATAATCTCTCCAGCGTGTCCTGGGTCTGCCCCGGGGCCTCCTCCCGGTGGGACACCTCACCCAGGAGGCCCCCAGGAGGCATCCTTATCAGATGCCCGAAAAACACAAAAAAAGGCTCCTTTCAGTGTGGAGCAGCAGCGGCTCGACTCTGAGCCCCTCCCAGATAGCTGAACGTCTTGCCCTATCTCTAAGGGAGAGGCCAGCCACCCTTCGGAGGAAGCTCATTTCCGCCGCTTGTATCCTTGATCTCGTTCTTTCAGTCACTACCCACAGCTCGTGGCCATAGGTGAGGGTAGGGACTTAGATCGAACAGTAAATTGAGAGCTTCGCTTTTACGCTCAGCTCCCTCTTCACCACGACGGACTGAAAGCCCTCTGCCACTTGGCTGCACCTAGAAATCCACCTAGACTAAACTATTCTTGATTTTTACTGAACAAACAAAAGTTCATGTACAAAAAGGGGTGTCGACTTGGAGACACTGACTGATTTTGATTGAGTGACCTCACCGTGTTTCAAGGAGAACCCAAATCTGGACCAAGCCATGAAAACATTCAGATCATACCTTTGTTCTTTCCCATCTCTGAAGTTTATATCATAGAGCGTGCTGACTTCTTCTCTGACTGCTGTCTCCAGCTCGGCCAGGGTCTCCTGAATCATAAACTGGTCACTGGTTACAGTCACAGCAGACCAGTCCTGCAGCTGGGGCTTATTGTAGGTAAGAGGGAGGACGTTCTCCTGGAAGCTGAAGGGGTCTCTGATGAGCGAAGCTTCATGAAACTGCAGCTTCTTCTTCTTCATGTGTGTAATCTCTGCCTGCAGCTCATATATAAAGCTTTCTGCCTCCGTCTCATTTATTTCCTGCTTCGTCTCGATCGCCTCAGACAGTCTGGTGAACTCTGTCTTTATGTGCTGCACCAAAGCGGTCATCACCTTCCTGCTGTACGATAACGCCTCCTCAGCTTTACTTCTGCTGGTCTTCACTGACTGTTGAAGCTCCTGGATTTTCTGCTCACGCTCCTGGATCATCTGATCCATGCTGTTATTTTCTAATCTCAGCTGGGATTTCCTCATCTCAGCCTCGTCCTCCAGACTCACTGTTTCATGTGTTTTATGGTCACTGCATTTACAGGACCGACACAGAAACCTTTGATCCAGTCTGCAGATCAGCTCCAAAGGCTCACCGTGATCCCGACATATTCTGCTCTCCAGGTCCTGAACTGGATCGATCAGCTTGTGTTTCTTCAAAGCTGAAATCCTCTGATGAGGCTCCAGATGTGTTTGACAGTAGGACACTAAACACATTAAACAGGACTTCTGGGCGCTGACCTTTGACCCTGCACAGATGCTGCAGAGCACGTCTTCATGTCCTGCTCGTTCAGCTGAACTCAACAACATTTCTTGAAGAGATTTTTTAACCTTTTCTGCCATTTCATCAATGACAGGGTTAACCCGAAGCAACGGCCTGGTGTAAAACGTCTCTTTGCACAGTGGACATTGGAGTACAGACAGGGTGCTCCAGTACTCTGTGATACAGTTCATACAGAAGTTGTGTCCACAGGGAATCGACACAGGTTTAGTGAACACACTCAGACAGACGGGACAAAGAAGACTGTCCTCAGACACCAGAGCCGCAGCCATGACTGCAACATACAAGCAGAGCTAATATTAGCACAGTGTAAAGTTACTATAATCCTCATTTATCATTCAATATACAAAAAAGCAACAGTGATACTGAAAAAATGCAACTGTACCTTCTGTATGAAGTCTTCACCAAGACTGAGCGGTCAGAAACAGGCTCTTCTTCTTTTTAGTTTCTACTGACACACTGACCACATCATCGCCAAGCACTTCCTCGTTTGAGTAGAACGAATGAACTCTTTAGAAAACAGACCATGAAACCCTCACAGGTTAAAAAGGTTCACTGGGAAGCTGATCGGCATGACAACTACAGCTTGAATATTCATGAACATTTAAGAACAAATGCTTAACACGAGCTTGTCTCACATGCTGAAGAGGAAAGTAGAAACTGAAAGCCACAAAATGAAACTACACTGGCAACTCCTGCGTTAGCCTTTAGAGCTGTGTCTGCATTAATTAGTCACATGAAAAATAATTAAGAGAAAAATTAAGACATCAGACTGATGGAAAATCTGAGCAAATAAAAGCATCTGCATCAGAAATCAGAGTCGTGGTGATATTCTAACATGAATCCACACACAGCAGCGATCCACACCGTCCAGGGGCTGTCAGTGAAAATGAACGTCCCTCAGAGTGAAGGACAGTGTCCATGAAATAAAAACCTTGTTTGCTCTTTAGGACAAAAATGCAGACTGAAACGTTCCTAAAGAAGTCTGATGAATAACTGGAGCAAACTGGAGTCCAAATTTGTTTGTCTTAGAAAAGTTCCAGTATATTTGAGTTGAACCTGTCCGGGAGTGTCACATGCAGAGTCCTGACGGAGAAGCAGGGTGTGATGATTTGGGACTGCAGGAGTCTGGGAGATGGAACCATGCATTCCTGCAGAGAACCCAAAAACATGTGACAGGATGAATCTCAGTCTGCAGAGGACTAAGGCTAACTAGACTCTAAATGAGGAAACACTGTAACTGTTCAGTTTACATGACATGTGATTAAGAAGCCCCTTTTGAACGTGGTCGGGTTGCTGAACTGTCAGCGATGGCTGACAGGAGACTTTACTGAACGCAGTGATCACAGGACAAAACAACTTAAAGCTTTTACACAGATCACATCTGACACAAAGTGAGCTGCTACACAAACATGCTAGGTTGGCTACAGGGACAGTTTCTCCTGCAGGCTGGACTCATGTGGACCACACATACCTGGACTTTGGTTCTGTGTGTCTGTAACGTTTGTAAAGACTAATGATGGAGCTGAACTGATAGAAACAGAAAGCCCTGCATTAGTGCGTCTGTGTAAATGCCATTCTCTATATGAGGCTATGAATGAAAATGAAATGGATTCAAGTATAGTGATACATTACACAGAACACTGACATACTGTCACTGACTGCAGGGCCTTAATGCACAGGTTTATTTCCAACGGTAAGGACAACAAGTGCAGATATCCAAACAGCATATGTCATTATAAACAAGCTTCAGCACACTACAGGGACAACATCTTCACACTCAGGTGTTTTCAGTCCCACTGCAACACTGCAGTCATGCAGTCTACCTGTAGAAACATAGCAGAGAGAATGGTCACAAGTCAGGACTGCAACATTTCATTATTCTACCATCCACTGTAAGTGCTGTTATTATTGCCATTTAAGTGGTAGAGCTTAGTAACCACACAAAGTGGCAGAGCACATATATTACCGCGCATAACAGCTGCCAACACTCTGCTGACTCAGTGACTTCAGAGTTTCAAACCTCCTTTGGCATCAACAGATCATTATGCCAGCAGGAGCTTCATGGTTCCCATGGATGAGCAGGTCCTGCAGGTGCACTGATCGCTGGCCCAGCACGCTCGTCTACTCAGCCTGAAAGGTTCCAGAGCAGATCGCCACGTCAGCAACAACACCAGATATGATCATCAAGAAGCTTTACTGATGCAATGCTGACTAAACATGAAAAAGCACAAACAAAGCGACTACAGTGAAGTCAGTGAACACAAGTATAGTGTAATATCTATACTGTCCACTTAGCCAAGAGGCAGACTCAGGATTTCCACCTTAAAGCCCAGGCCTGCACTTTGAACTGCTGGCACACTGAGTCCCACAAACTGAAGTTCATTACTGGTTTCTATGCAGCCATACACAGGTAGATCCCAGAGCCATTATATGCTTCATAAAAGCCTTTTAAAAGTCTGTATATGAGCTGACAGAGAGCCGGCGTATGCACTCAGACTGCACTCAGACTGCACAGCTGGTTCATAACACTGTCGGGTAAGCACACGCTGAACATCACAGTGATAAGTGAACGTTATCCCAGTGCGTCTGTGTGTTTGTGGGTGTGCTGAGCACCAGCTTACAGCCATCTTCAGGCCTGGTGGGTGTGTCACACCTGCCAAGGAGATCCACTTCCACCTGGAGCTGATCAGCCTCGTCGGGGAGCTACTTAACAGTGTGGCTGAGCGCTCCTCGACGCTGGACCGTTCCCATCAGTTTCTCAGCATCTGTTTGAAGTTGGAGGTGCTCACGGCTGCCTTCGTGTGTTTCCAAGGAGGATCTGCAGAAACGAGGTTGTACACAGGGAACAGAGGCACGGAGCACGGGCGCGAGGACATGAAACGGGAGATGGGAGCGCGCAGGGATTTATTGTTTACCTTTTATTTTACTTTACTGTAAATAAAGACACCTTTTCATCGCAAGAGTCCTGCATTGTGGGTCCTGCTTCCCCACATCCCCAGGCCGTGACAGTTTGGGATTATTGTCCTACTGAAAAACAAAGCCAGACTCTTTCCAGCCTGAGCATGGCTTTAAGCAGCACTTATGAGTGAAGCTGGAGAGCTGGTGACACAGTGTGAGTCACTCTGAGGCAGCGTTTCAGTGTCACCTTCTCTGTTCAAACGTGCAGTGAAATCACAGCCTGAATGTAAAAACAAAGAGCTGCCCTCTGCTTCTTCCTCAGCTACAAACACAGAGACAGGAAACGTCCCTCTGCTGAGCTCCTGCTGATCAAACTCCACATGTGTGAGAGTTTTCCAGCATTTCCATCAGCATCACAACTTTACACCATAAAACGCAACAGCAGCTTGTTTGTTGCTCTGAAAATGAAAGCTGTGAATGTGAGCCCACATCCACCCTGAGCATCCACGTTCTCATTTCTGTTAGCTGCCTCAGAACTGGAGCCACTCTGACTCAACGTGTCCTCAGCCACAAACACCAATCCTGTGGTGTTTCATGCCTACTGCAGCTCTCACCCTTCACATGAAGACTTTGGAGATAAAGGGGACGTTCCACTGGAGACTATTATCCTGTTATTGGACAAATGCAAACATGCATGCAAACTGCACAGAGACCAGGTGGTGGATCCAGACTCAGACCTTCTAGTTGTCAACAACTGCAACACTGTGCTGCCCTGTTAACCAGGTCCTGTGGACAAATACCATAAAGTGTATTTGTTAAAAGATGGATGTGGTCGAAAAATGGAAGCCAATGTGGAAGTGCCTTTAACCTGCAATCTTTCTACCGGCCAGCAGGGGGCAGCTCTGAGAGCTGCAATGAGCCTTTCCTGATGAGTCTCACAAAGCCGTACAGTCTTGTCTTACTTTGCTCCTCAGTCACTGAATAACACAGCTCACACAAACACTTCTGTAACTGCTCCTCAGAAACTTTTGTTGTTTCCATGTTATGTTTGATTTCGGGTTCACTTTGGATTCCTTTGTTTTTAAAACCACCACAGTCTGTCTGAGTGTCAGTGCTGACCACGTCAGCCTGGGGTCACTTATGAAGGCAGTGTTGACCTGACTCACATCTTCTCTGTCACAGGAATTATCAGCTGCTCTTTCACTCGTTGCGGTCTTTAAATGAGACTCCTGTCAAAGAGCAGCATAAACACAGGGATAAATCCTGAGCGTGTGATGAGCTGCTGTATGGACTGTACTCACAGTGAGGCTGGAGCCCTGTGAGGTCACTGTGAATGACCGCCCAGAAGCCCAAAGCACTGGGATAACGGGCAAACACAGTGTGACAGTAGCAGCTAAGCTAGGTTAAATAAAAAGAGTCACATGTTGCTTAAATTAAAGCATCAGTTTTTTCTTCCTTCAGCAGCGATGTCCAACTCTTTCAATCTTGGCTCATGTCTCCATGGTTACCATTACAAAACTAACCCAACGGCCAATCAAAACTGATGCCGACTGATGACATCATCTAGTCAGAATAAACAAAGCTCAGTCATCAGCATGTCTCTGCAGTGGTTCCAGTGTCTCCTGTGTGTCTTTGCTTCATGCTTCAGTTCTTCACATTCAGTCAGTTCAAAGTGGTGCAAACGGCAGTAGAGACATGAGAGATGTTGTTGGCAAGAGAAAATCTCCTTCACATCCCAACACGTCCCAAGTGTAACCGAGGCCTGCCGATCCACAAAGACAGCAAACCAAGGTCAGAGCTTACGTCCACCTACCAGCCAGCTTCAGCCTTACTGGGACGAGGCAGACCAGTCGATATTAGCGTTCCCCAGTGTGCATGCATCACATTTATAAAGGCCAATAAATGAAGATTTAAAGTAAAGTGGAGACAGCAGAAAGTCTCAACCATCACATGGGTTTGACACCATGTTTATTCACCAGTGGGCACTTTGCAACTTCCTGTTATCAGCAAGTGTTTGTCACGAAGCCAACGACTCGTGCAGAAATCCACGATTTGTTGGGACGATCAAACAAGTATCAGCAGGGCTCCATCGATCTATCAAATCACTACAGTAACCTGTCAGTTATTTCTGACGGCAGCAGCAAAGCATGCCTGCATGTCTCGCTGCTGCACTGATTAATGGACAGCTCGCCGCTGCTGTCAGCAAGAATATACACAGAGCTCCATCGAGCTGTGGCTCGAGGCCGTCCCCACCACAGGAAGACTGTTTCCAATAAACTGGAGGCATTTAGGTGGAGCATCAGAATCCCGTCAAATCAAAGAGGTGGGACTTGTTCCCAGAGCTGGATGCTGTGTAACCTCCTCACAACACAAGCTGCACAGCAAAGGACACAAAAACCTCCTGTTGACTAAACTAAACCCTCCCAACAGCAAAGACAGCTGCTGTGCATGAACGTGTGCACATTGGTGAAAGCTGCTACAGCGCAGCACTGTCACCACTGCAGGAAAGGTCCTCTCTATTTTCAACAGAACTGCACATCACAGGTAAAGTAATGTGTTCATGGAGACGCCATGTTGGATAGCTCATCTCCAGCCTGTCGAACCATTACTTGAAAACACGGAAAGCCAAATATTCCTGGACATGTTTTTGGAACATGTTACAAGGTGCTGCAGCCGAGTAAATGCAACAAAGACATCTTCAAGACATCTTCAGACATCTTAGCAATTTCCTAATGTTGTAAACCTGCTCAACATTTGGCAATAAAACCCTTTCTGATTCTGATTCTGATTCAACCTCGGACTGAGAGCAGAAATGTGACAGTTTCCAGAAACATCTTCAAACTGGCGTCACAAAGACACGAGTGCACACAGACTGGGATCATCTCCATGTTCGACTCCATGTTAAACCAGCTTCATTGATCCAGACACCACAGCGGCCGTCACGTCCTCCCTGGTCCCACAGGCTGCACACAAGAGGCTCACCTCTGCTACCTGCTGCTCCACTCCCCTCAGGGTTTTGGCCACGCCTCCCATTGGTCAGCAGGTGAAGGTGAAGCCTGGGACATGGAAGCGTTTAGAGCAGAGCTTCATGGGCCTGACAGCGTCCAACAGCAGACTGAGGAGAGAAAGGAGACAGAGTTCTTCTTCTTCTTCACGTTCTTTTGTTTTAAACTCAAAATGAAAGGAGTGAGCACATGTTCTCCCTGAGGAAGATGAGGATCTCCACCCACTCACAGCCCCTCTCCTGACCTCCTCCCAACAAACTGACCATTTGAACTGAACCTTTAACACTTGTTGTCAGTTCTTGTGTCAGTCAGCACATCTCAGCTGTTTCTCCTGTGCTTCTGAATGTCTCCCTGTGATTGGCCGTTCACAGAGACATGTCTGACTACATGAATCAGCTCCACGTGTACGTCTCAGGTCTTTGCTGGATTCGTCTTCCCCTTTCTTAAACTCATGCCTTTCCCGTACTGTTCTGTACAGCAGTGATGAGCACAGTGTGGAGCTTAAAGTGATCGTGGGCAGCTCGAGTGTTGTTATAGAGGGGTCAAACCTGTGGTTGCTTCATCAGTGTGGACATTTAAAGATGGATGCAGACTGCATGGAAGTATGATGTTTGACTGCTTTTCTAAACATCATATGAAGTAAAACATTTACTCACACATGAAACATGAACACTGTGACATCAGCAGCTGCAGCAGTGCATGAATAAACAGACTGCACAACAACTCTCCTCATTCCCAGCTGTGCCTGCTCGAGCCAAATGTCCAGCTCCAAATTCTCCTGACCTCCTGTGGAGTTTGTGTGGATGACCTGGAGCAGGGTCCAGAGTCCAGGTGCAGGAGGCAGTGCTGGGTCAGCCACTGTGACAAAGGGCCCCTCCTCCACTGTGGGAGTCATCCAGGGGCTCCAGGACAGATCCACAGTGGGACCAGGGCTGATGCTGTAGTCACAGCAGGGACCTGCAATCAGCTTATTTCAGGACACGTCACTGCAAACATCTGCTCACCTCCACAGCTGTGTGTTGGGTTGAAATACAACACATGCAAACACATGTATGACTGTGTGACACAGACTGTGCAACAGTAGCAGGTAGTGCACTACATTTCCCTGCAGGCTTTGCATGCACAGAGCAGCAGTGTGTGTGCTGCTGTCCTCAGTGTGTCTAACACCAGCATTTAAATAACTACTAACATTTCTTATCACTTAGAACCAAAGACAGAGCAAGTTCCATCCAACTCTTCCCCTTCCTGCTGTTCATGTAACAGGAGGTGAACACGCTGGGATTAAAGGTTCATCTCATCAGTAACAAAGCAAACATGCCTCTGATGTGAGGTTCTGCTGTTTCCACAGTTACAGCTGGTACCTCAGTGCAGCCCTCACTGCTACAATACAACACCATCACATAGACCAAGCCTATTCAAATGGCGGCCCGCGGGCCAAATGCGGCCCAGAAGCAACCCGCGAGTGGCCCTGCCTGTGGTCCTGGCAGAAACACAGAGAAAACGCAAAAAATTAGTTAATTTAAAAAAAATTAAAAATTCCTACAGCGTAGTGTAGACTGTGAATGCAACACTCCTAGTAGCCTAGCAATATTTAACCCACAATGCACCGTGATGTAAACATATTAAACAATCATCGTAACATATGATGCGACAACAGCATGTCTCTCTCACTCCAAAAGTGCAAAATTGACAATGAAAACTGTCGGTTTAACCCTGCCCGGACTGACAAATACTTATTCATTTTACCGAGTTCAATAATCTTACAACCGGAGTTGTACTACCATGGTGAGGGTCCTGTACAGCCCAAGAGAGAGCTGCAGCTTCCCTTCGTGTTTGCTTCTTGGCGAAGAAGAAAAGGCCTTTCACAGATTCTGAAACAGCGAAATACTGCATGCTGGCCGTGGTGGATGCGGTGAAAAGTAAGTGTGACATCTGCTAAACGTACCCCTGTAGGACAGTTCAAATATTCGTAGAGTTGAAGTTCTGGCGTCAGACGAGTTTGAAATGCTGTTAGATGACCTGAAGAAAACTGATGTAATGTCTATAGCAGGAGATCACAGACAGAACTGATAATGCACAGTTGTGCATATATGTCCGTTTTTTGGATGGGAAATTGCTCGGCTTGCTACCGTTAGAGGGACACACAGCTGGCGAAATGATGTTTGAGAAGATTTCAGCTCTTTTTGAGGAAAATGGTCTGGATATGAAGCGTGTCTGTATACTTGTGACGGATGGGGCTCCATCCATGGCAGGAAAAGCGAGTGGTCAGCGAAATATTTATTTTAATTTGAAAGGGAATTATCAAAATGTTTTTTTGTTAATATTATTGTTTCAAATGTGCAAAAAATAGTTTAGTTATAGCTCCCTGTTTTTTTAATGGACCTCTTGGTGTGCATTTGTGAGAGGTCACCAGATTTACAGGGGAATAGGAATAAAAAAATTACTTGTTTTTCTATACAGTTGTGTGGGTTTGAAATTGATCATGATCTGCTGCTTACTGGCTTCAAATAATATATCTGGCCCAGATAAATTCCTCGGTTTGAAAATCTGGCCCAACTAACTTCGTAGTTGAATAGCCATGACATAGAGTCTCCACTGTGACAGCAGCAAAGACTGTTTGAGGCTAACTGACCGTTACAGTCGGCTGTTACAAAGTAGCAAAGCTCATTCAGTTACTCTGAACGAATAAACAGTTTTTGTAATCTTTGCAAAATCGGTTTTAAACTAAATGTAATGAAAAATAACCTGTTCCGTTTAACTTCTAACACCATTAGACTGTTTTAGCCTGTTGGCTGACTAATATGAAAACAGATGAATGTATGAATGTTATGTTACAGTAACAATGATCTGCAGCAGCCTGTAAAACAGGAGGAGGAGTTACTGGAGGTGTCATCAGGTTGGGCTGAGACGTCTCAAACTTACAGTGCTGTGCTTCGTTATTGATCACAGGGCAGTCCAACCAAAAGGCTTCACATGGCTTTAATACTTTAAATTGTTTTCTATTCTCATCGTCATCACATTTAGTCTGCAAATTCACAATTTGTATTAAATCCTAATCTGACTTTCTGAGCCTCCACAGGTGAGTGGGAGTGTCCTGGGAGCTTCTGAATCACTGGAATCGATCCACATACACTGTGATCACAGCGTGTGGTCAGGTGGGGAAACTCTTATTACACTTAAACTCAGCTGCGTGGTTTAACGTTACAGCTCTCGTCATCTGTCTGACTGTATTCGCTCATCGATCCTCTGTAAACTCCAATGTTTAAGCTTCTCTCAAAAACAAATGAATAAAATCTGACTGCAACACATTTACAGATGTACGACAAATAAGACTGACATTAAACTCAAACAAGAGTCCTTCTGTTTCAGCATCAGCTGGATTCAACACTATTATAATGCATTCATCCATTCACTGTCACAGTTCCTGAAGTGCATCGTGTGCACAAAGCAGACAAAAGATCCTGCAGTGGTTTTAAGGCCAGCACAGGTCAGAGAGTGCAGACTGTTATTAGCATCGCAGCAGATTCAAACATTCGGGGCAGGGGTCACATAAAATAGTCAACATTAGTGCATTCAAGCAGCTCTCCGACCCGCCGCAGAAGGACGAGCACTTCCAAATAGCCTCTCTATTAGAGGTGGGAATCACCATACATCCCACGATACGATATTATCACAATACTTAACGCACGATACGATATTATTGCAATTTTTAAAAATATTTTGCGATATTCAGATTCTGTACATAAAGGTAAACTTTATCAATATTCATTTTCTCTAATATCAAAGTCTCACACTCAGTCTTTCTCTCATTTCAGTTTTATTGTTGACAAACTGAACGGTTTGTATTACAGTCTAGTCCAACTTAACTGAATGCAACCATCTGGTACAATTACAGCTATTCTGAACTATGCAATTTATGAAAACTATGCAGCCCCTTCAGCAACTGAAGAATTTGAAAGTAAATTAAAACAAAATATAATTTTACATTAAATAAAAAAGTTTTAAACGTAATTAAAATAAAACATGTCTTAAATTAAAATAAGTAAACTGTCATGTTTATTGCTGCCAAAAACAGTTAAACACATTTGGACAGTGAAGGAATGTTGCTCAGAAAAAGGATCAACATGCTCTGAAGTCAGAGCACCAAAACCTTTTTGTAACAAAATATCGATTTCTGCTGTCCCTGTATCGATACATTATTAGAAAACAAAATATCACGATACTACACAGTATCGATTTTTTCCCCACCCCTACTCTCTATCCTATGGCTGGGATTTTACCACAGGTACACACAGCTGTGTTAACGGGTGCAGACGAACAATGCAACTGAACTTAATAACAAAGTTCAAATGACACAATTGTTCTTTTCTTAGTGCAACACAGAATGACTGATGTCTTATATTGTTAAGATATCAGGTTGGAAAATGTTGAATCAAAGGTTTAAATGACCTCCAGTCAGACAGTGTTGAAAGTCCCTGAACACAGACCTGAGAGGGTGAAACAGGCAAGGAGAGCTACTGTCTGAGGTCAAAGGTCAGACTGTAAGAGAGTCGTCAGGTTCATATAGCTCCATAACCCAAAGCTGCCCCTCCTCACATGGAGACATGGTGATGTATCTTCATCATCCTCTGTATCCACTGACCCTCTGTGCACAGGTACAAACTTTCAGCCTCTCTGCTACACCTGAGCTCATGTTCTCATTTCTCATTGGTCCGTCCAAACATTAGAAATAACCAGTAAAAACAGTGTTCACTGTTTCTACTCCAACATGTCCTAAACTGGACCTCAGGTCCTGTCAGGCTAGTCCTTACAGCAGTGTGTGACCTTTAACCTTATTCATTCATCATAAATGTCTTTAATGACACCTTTAGTCCTTCACAGCCTCCACACTGAGTGCTGTTGCAGTTATTAAACCCTTCTTTAAGCCTTTTCTACACCATTAAATAAACCCACCATATTATACTGGTCTGTGACGTCACTCAGCAGTGAATCCTTTAAACCTCTGCATCGCTGACTAACAGGACCAGTTTACCGAGAGCGCCCTCTAGTGGCCAAACCTAGCTGTTACACTTGGCAGCGGTCGGCAGCTTTGTGCTCCGTGAAATAACAAAGTGACATTTCCACGACAAACTTTCACAGCAGCCTTGTTCCCTCATCGACCAGCTGCTAACGAAACGTTTGTGACTCACAGTTAAACTTCAACAGTCTTTTTACCTGTTTACTAACCAATCAGCTCCCTGCGCATTCAAACTCCCGCTGCTGCTGCTGCTGTGCGCTTTACGGCACCTGGTTTACGGCACCGTGTCGTTCTGTACCTTTCAAAGTAAAAGCATCAGGTCGGTCCAAGCTGCAGCAGAATAATAACCACTTATGAACCAATTTACCAAAAATGAATGATGTCATTTACAACACTGAGTTTGGACTTGAATGGTGTTTTCAGTGTTTTTGCCTCCAGTTGAAGAGTAACGCTGTCAATGATGGCAGAAAGGCACGAAAGCAGAGAGGAAACAAACTCAGCACAGACCAGGCTCAGGGAGGGGCGGGGCCATCTGCTGTGGACGAGAGACAGGTTAATAACAGATATGATTCAATGCAGAGAGGGTTTTTTTGTTTGTTTGTTTGTTTGTTTGTTTGTTTGTTTGTTTGTTTGTTTTTTATGCAGGGAGGTCTAGTGAGTAGGGTTGCCAACTCCCTGAAAAATAAATAAGGGACACCTCGTGGCCAGGGCCGGGCAACCCAGTTGTCTTCACCCTTCCCAGTGTGGTAGCTCTTTTTTTTGTGTGTGAAATTATTCTTTAACCATTTGACTTGAATTTGATTTAAGCAGATGCATATTCTTTGTGATATGAACACATGTGAAACAAATGATCATTTAGCCATTTATTTTTAGCTCAAAATGACAACATTAACACAGTAAAACAGGTCTCTTTCTTAAACAGAAGCCTGTCATGCTTAACTTTTGAGAATATAAGTAAATCTTTCTTTAAAAGAACTCTGTCCTGCTTAACTTAAAATTATATAAATTAATAGAAAACAATAGAACAAAATCATTCTTCTAACAGTGCACATTTAGTGCATTTAGTACAATTGGCTTCAGCTGAGGTATTATTTCAGCTTTTCTAAAGCTAATCAGCTGCTCCTGTTTGTAAACCCGCTTGTTGCCATGGTTACGCATCATAACTCATCATCATTCATCTATGTATTACTTTTATGTATTAGTGATCTATTTGTTGTAATCATCTATCCTTGCAGTTGTTTATTACACAAAATAAATTATATTATCACACTTCTGGCCACATAGCGCTGATATTCACTGCACATGCCCATATTAACCTTAACCAGAGGGTTTAAAAACAACAAACCAGTGTTTACATACCATATCTGCTTCTGCCGTGGCCTGGTGGACAAATTGGTTAAGGGTTCCCCGAGCTGTCACGCCCCTCATGTTCTTCATGTGCCACCACTAGAAGCATGCCTATGGAAAAAGTGCGCCGGCACACAGTGCAGTGCGCTTTATAGGTGTTATCGTGCACTTTTCCAGCCAGGTGTTTTTCCCATTCCTCCCTGTACTTTTGCAGCCTTTTTTTCTTTCTCTGAGGGGAACAAACATTGCTGCTCTAATGCTGGGCTCACACTGTGCGGTTTTTGGCCCATTTTGAGACTATTTTTGAGTCGTGCGACCGATTTGGTGATCGGCCCGATTTTGGCCTTCATCGTGCATCGTGTAGTATACATGGGGTAACGAGAAGCGATTAACACCTCGAGCAGCTCCCGATCATCAATCGCTCGTGAGGGTGTCACCACAGGCGCTCACACTGCTCGCGCGCAAACACGTAAACGTCGGTGAAAAAGACGGAGCAGCACGGCTGTGCAGCGTGTGATCTGGACACAAGCGATGGAGGCACAACTTGTAGAACTTTGGAAAGCTCATCCGAGCCTTTTCGATGTGGCATCACAAAATTATCACGACCACAGCAACCGTGAACATAGTTGGATTTACACTGCTGCTCAATCACAGCTGATCATGTTTTTCATTAGCAATTTAGCAAAGTTGATGGTGGTGGTGTGTCTGTGTGAGTGAAAGACAGAGAGAGCGAGCGACAGATTTTCTGTTATAACCTTCATGTTATGTTGGCACAGTGTGAGCACTCAGGTCGCATCAGAGCATCGGGCGGTATAGTGTGAGACCTGCATCGTGACCTACCAACTTCTAACCCCTGCGAGTCAATCGTACAGTTTGAGCAGGAGCTGAATAACGTGACTGAAAAAATCGCACAGTGTCTGCCCAGCTTTAGGTGTACTGTCGTCCGAGACTTGCAC